>NC_142671.1:27844956-28054956 GCF_964200805.1 Pocillopora damicornis
TGGACCAAATTCCTTGCCTACACTTATTTATCTCATATTGAGTGCGTGAGGTAGTAGCCAGGCCTTCAGTAACGTAACCTAGCTACAGAGAAGTGGTAGAAACGGTATTTGAGATGTTTATACTGAAAACGACCCTGAAAAAGTTATTGTAAAAGTAATAGAAACGCAGTTTCACCTGTTTACGCTCAAGAATTTTCGTAATTATGCTCCATCCTCTCTGACTAAAGCAGTATACCCATGATTATGACGGCATAGTTTATCTGAGCCTATCTGTGACAAATGAATAAAGGGGGTAAGTTTCTAGAGAAACTGTGGTGCTGCGTCGGTGGGAGAGTATAGCAGGTAATTTAGTGTTAACAACTGAGTTGAAAACATAAATTTACCACGTAAAGGGTAAAAAAGCTGACGTTTCGAGCGTTAGCCCTTCCCAATCGCTCTGACGCTGTACTTTAAATCACCTCAGTTGAGTGTCTCTCACCGTTAAGTGTGCTAAAGTAAATTGTTGCCCCGCTCTGGGTTATTTTCTTTATGATTATAAGGCCGATCTTAATTTGACCCCCTCTCTAAGACATTTTTTATCTAACTGTGGCACAAAAGATATTCACATTAACCATGAAGCGCACCTTTTCGTGTGGTCAATTGAAGTTATTCCAGTTAAGAAGTCTTTTCCACTAGTTAATACAAAACGTTCGAGTTCTGAAGTTGTCGGATACACCGTTCTGAGGAGCTTGAACCATTTTTAAGGCTGACATCGTTCTAGACAGATTTTAAATGAAAATTTTCAACAACATTGCGCAAAGGTCTCAGATTCCAAGATGGCGGACACATAACAAACGGACGGTGCGATTATCATATCTAGTAAAGTCATATCCAGTGAATGGCAACAAACAGTGATCGATTCCGGCAGTTCTACGTTCAATAAAACTTGAATCTACAAACTGCTTAATTCCGTAAAAGTTGTCTTTTTGATATGCTTTATACACGACAAAAGAGAAATACGATACCTTGTTCATCGATTTCTCTCGCCTTGATGAAACCTGGAATAAGTGTCAACTTTTTTTCGCAGAAAATGGAGCGTTATTTTTCAGTCGAATCTAGCCATCGGGATTCAGCAATCCAGAACAACGATCAGACTCTAACCTTTTTCCCACACTTTGTACTGCGAGCGTATATAGTGCACACTTTCTCTCCAGAGGGCATGCAGAAAAGAGACATCTCACGATCATAAATTTCTTAACATCCAGGCCTGCGGCATGAGCTTAACTTTTTAGATTTTAAATTTACGTGAAGATCAACCTCCTGAAAGTTGTTTTTCCTTTGCAGCCGCCAACCTTTGTCCTCATTGTCTATCCGATAGCAATCCGCAGGAAAGTCTTATATAAATACAAATCTACTTGTGAAAACACCGTTTCACAGATGTGGTTTGGAAGTTGCTCACTCCGAGTGATGCGCTCTCTCTGTTCCATTAAAGTAACTGATTGGAGAGGCATACTGGGTTGGGATACTATTTGGGGACTGTGTAGTAATCATAAAACTCAGTTCGCGGCAAGCGCTTGAAACAGAGAGATCTGAAAAACCTTTGAACTGTTTGACGGTTAATTTTAGGGTTTGTCACACCCATTTAAGAAGCCGGCGTGATTTAACCCTGCCCGACCCAGGTAGATTATTTTAAGTCACTCGACGCGAATCTTCGACTCGAGAGCCACGGCAGACAAGTGAACTTGTGAATCCTGTACTGAATCTGTGTTCAATCAAAGAAAGTTTGTGGTATTTTGTCGCATTTGCAAACGGGGGCCCTCTGGTTGGAAATTGGAAAATTTGAACATTTCTGCCGAAAACAGTTTTTGAAGGATAAATCTCCCGCTATCTTTCTATATTTGAAATACGTGGTTTTTTTTTTACATAAATCCTCTTATGGAATCAAAAATAGCAGTTGTTTGTTCCAGTGTCCCCTTCATCCCAGAGTTCAGTCCAAATTATGGAATGTTGTCTGTTGAGGCCAGGATGCTAATGTTATCATTTTACAGCCCCACAGTGGCAAGTGAAACCGTCAAATTTACAGAAATGTATATCATGGAGGCAAAAAAGGCTTGAGGTGATTAGCAAAATAGAAGCTAAAAGGGCGAGCAGACCATGGTGGTCGGTATAGGGCCAGGATGATTTTGGGGACGGAGTGATTCCATCGCCAACAGTGTCGGCTTTTTAACGAAAACTGAAAACTTGAGTAGTTCATGTCACTTCTTGGCTCATGGCTCGTGTACGACGACCTGACTGACGTCATTAGTTATTTACCTTCGTCACCGATTACAGTAGGCACATAGGGTACATAGGAACAGAGGCCCAGAAGAACAGTAGGTACAGAGGAACAGTAGGCACAGAGGAACAGTGGGCACAGAGGAACAGTGGGCACAGGGGAAGAGTGGGCACAGGGGAAGAGTGGGCACAGAGGAAGTGGGAACAGAGGAACAGTGAGCACAGAGGAACAGTAGGCACAGAGAAACAGTGGGCACAGGGGAAGAGTGGGCACAGAGGCACAGAGGAACAGTAGGTACAGAGGAACAGTAGGTACAGAGGAACAGTAGGTTCAGAGGAACAGTAGGTTCAGAGGAACAGTAGGTTCAGAGGAACAGTAGGCACAGAGAAACAGTGGGCACAGGGGAAGAGTGGGCACAGAGGCACAGAGGAACAGTAGGCACAGAGGAACAGTGGGCACTGAGGAACAGAGGAACAGAGGAACAGTAGGCACACCTAATCGTACCATTTTGGCACGCAGTCGAGCCAATACACCCCTGGCGATAACAAACGAGCCTGATTTGCTGCCGAAGCGTACCAGGAAGGTACGTCTAGTTATTCACTCTTTCTAAATTCAGTAAAATCTCAAGTGATGTTACTTTGAAGTTGCGGCGATTAAATATGTCAGGCACTCAATGCAGTGGCCGTGAGAAGAATAGTACGAGTCAACAAACGGCGCGAAAAGATGACGAGAGTTACAATACACAACAAACAAAGGGATAAATTATGGTTGAAAAAGAAGACTATTACCTTTTATGCCGATAAGAACTGTTTCACAAACCTCATCACGAGGAAACGAACACACAGAAAGTTAAAAAATGCTAATCACTTTGAGATTTCATATCAGTTCGTCTCATTAGTTTTAAAAATTTTCAGTTTCAGAAATCAGAGTTGAAGAAAAATACTAGCAGCACTGGAACTCATGGAATTCTGCGGACTGCGATCTGGTCTTGTTTAACACTTCTGTCGGAGTGATTTCCAAATTTTTTTTATTCCCAGCAAATTCGCCCCGTTGATTGTTGTTCAGTGTAGATCATGGTTCAAATTCTTCTCTCCACGCTGCGCGTGTTTCTCAGTGAAAATGCTTCAGAATCTGACAGTCAACAACATCGCTCTTTTCAAGTCAATTATTTGCCACGTATGTGGTGCAAATTGTGTTGACGTGCTTATATTAATACTATTTTTGTCTTCAACACTTTTTTCGAGTTCCTCATTGAAGTCTTTTTTAACTCCCTTTCTGGGAGGTTTTTAGCTCAAAATACAACGCAAATTTAAGAACTCCGACTCCACTGATGTCAGCTAATGTCAATGTTTTGGCACTCTTCGACAAACATACAATTTAATAGCGAGTAGGAGTGCTCTCAAGTCTAGTTATGGCGGCAATATTTATCTATACATATATTTTTTTCCAACCTGTAAACACCAGCTAAACTCAAATAATGAAGTTTTGTACCAAGTCTCGCAGTCATAAAACCTACATTTACAGTGTGGTAACCCGCCTAGCCGTGGTCGAAAAATAAAACACGTTTACATGCAATCTTACAACCCCGGGGTGCTGAGGTGAGGTTTCTTGAGGTTGTTGTTGCGCTTGCAATTAGGGAGTTTGAGCATAAGCGTCCCAAGCTCACATCTCGAGAAAGACGAAAGATTAATTCTCGGACATGTATGTATTTATTCATGAAAGCGTCACGCGTTGTGTTACGCGGTTTTAGATTACGCGAGGAATCGTAGACTTATCGTAGACTTATACGTTATAAGGAATAGTTTGGGAAACGAAATATGGTCGATTTACAACGCCTAATATTCCGATATGTGAACATTTTACACTCTCGTGTGTCCGTTGCGGTTTCTGGTGATTTCTGCCTTGAGACGTCTAGGAAATGCTCAAAGTTGTAAAACACGTGTTTAGCTTTTGAGGTTTTTGCCATGAATGCGACCCCGGCTAGACGGGTTAGCCTACCTTGAGACGTTTACATGGCAAATTGTTACCCCGGCTGACAGGGTTACCCTACCAGGCAGAAAGGGCAACCCGCCTTGGCGGGTTACCCTACCTATCATGTAAAGGTGATCAAGATAAAATGAGAGATTATATGGAGTGGGTTACCCCACCTAGGCGGTTTACCTCACCTACCTGGGGTTACCTCACCTACCTGGGGTCCCCCACCTCCATGTATACAGGCCCTAAGTGGCGAGGTGTTGTTCACCATTCTCATCAGAGGTCATTCGCCGAATTTTCTTGTTAGTAATATAAAAGCCAACGGTGTTTATGTAACGAAAAGAAATCATACATGGCTGCTTGGAAATATGGAATTTCTCTTAACGTCTTCAACTTGTTATCTCACGAGTGAGCGCAGCGAACAAGAAATTTGAAGAGAGATTCCATAATTAGAACTACGCACACCCATGTGTTATTTTCTATTTAATTTGAGATTATAAAACAATTTAATATCTCTTGGTCGTGGCATATCAGGACAGTGACGAAATATCGTAGGATTGGAGGGATGTTAGATTACGTTTCTGATTGTTTATTTGCAAATATGGGTTTGGTAATCTGCGACATATCAGGTCAAACGTTTCCTTATACCTTCTCACACATGTAAAAACACTGACGGATGAATAGAGCTGAAACAGACTATTTTATCCATTACTAATAACATTTCTAGCTCTATGCAGTCTGCCAAAATACTCCGTCCTGATTACAACTTTTTTCTGGGTTTGGGGTGGGCAATCAGACCGAATGAGAAAATTTGGGATAATTATGGCATTTTATTGAGATGCGGCAAGTTTTAATCAACAAAAATTCACCTATGTCTTCTACGCTGATAGACATACAACCTAACAATAGTAGGCATATTCTCCATGTTATCTTCTGTACATGTTTATAAGATGCTGACGAGGAAAATTTGTTAAACAATTGAGAACTTCTTAAGCTGGTGATCATTTCCTTTATTATCATGACCTTACTGTTTGACTGAGGGGAGAAATTAGATGCTAGTCACTCTTAAAGGTCAATGGTTAATGGATAGTCATCTAAAATAAACCACATTTTTTTATGATTTTTATTTACTTAGGCAGACGAGCTTGACAATATACAGCATTCTACACTTCCATTTGTATCCGTTAACAGCATCTTCATTCGTTAGCTCAAAATGAACCAAAAGAGATTGACTGATACATATGACTTATTTGATGTTCGTCCTCGTGTCTTTCTGTATTACGTAAGTAATACCTTTTTCCTTTTGATTAGGGCAAGCTTCTGCAAAATTTACTTATGAGTCAAGATAACAATAAATCCAAATGAATAAATAAATGAGTCAGATACACGTGCATCATCTGACCTGAGCACTTAGTACATGCGTGCTGTAGGGTAAATAAGATTTATGGCTTAGCATTGTTGAGTAACGCAGCCATCTACTAATTACGTAGGATGGTACATTTTTTTTCTTTTGGGTAAATAAGATTTATGGCTTAGCATTTTTAAGTAACGCAGCCATCTACTAATTACGTAGGATAGTACTTTTTTTTCTTTTGGGTAAATAAAATTTATGGCTTAGCATTGTTAAGTAACGCAGCCATCAACTAATTACGTAGGATAGTACTTTTTTTTCTTTTGGGTAAATAAAATTTATGGCTTAGCATTGTTAAGTAACGCAGCCATTTACTAATTACATAGGATGTTATTTTTTTTTCTTTTGAGCAAATCATGAGTAAGATATCAATAGTAATTTCAGATTGAATACATATGATTCATGGCTTAGCATTGTAATACAACACAACCATCTACGAAATATATAAGAAGTTGCCTTGTAATGAAACAATTATGAGTAAGCTGTTAATAGTAACTTGAAATTAATGGTAACTTCAGATTGAGTAAATATGATTCATGGCTTAACATTGCTATTCAATACAGCCTGCTACTGAGTACTTAACTTCAAATTGAATAAATGCGAATTATGGCTTAGCATTGCTATACAACAGCCATCTACGGAACTTATGTCATATTTTATGTGTTGTCAAGATTGAATTAAACAAATCATAGCTAATAATATTATGGTAAATTCAAATTGAAAATTTGAATAAATATGATTCATGGCTTAGCATTGTAATATAACACAGCCATCTACTGAAAATCTCAGATGTTTAAGTTGAATTAAACAAATCATAAGTAAGGTATTGATAACAGCGTTAGATTAAATAGGATATATGGCTTAGTAACGTTATACAAGACAGCCATCTACCCGGCGAATATATAAGATATGTAGGTTACGTTGAACATTAAGCTTAAGCGAGAAATCGATTGTAACTTTAAGTTTAGTAATTACTCAAATTTTAATTAATAAAAAGGGCTCTCCGATCTTTGATTCGGGTATCCGCCAATAAAGCAAGCACTGTTTGTCCATTTTAAAGTTCACTCTCGTTAATGAAGTGTTATCTGAAGTAATATTACTGCAAAGGACAGAGATGGGCCTCTAAAATAATTTTAAGTTATACCAATTCCAAGGTTACCTACTGCTGAAGGGACTTAACATACTTTTGATCTCTAATGGTACATGTACAAAGTGTTACATATACAGTCGAAAACCTAACTAAACAACACATTGACACGTTTTTTTATTACATTTAGCCTATTGAATCATAATCAATATGTATCTGGTATAACACGACACGAGCACTTACATTTTCACATAAAGCAATAGGCTCGTATTTTGACACTATGCACGAAAACTACTGTTTGTTGAAGTATTTCAAAGTCATTACAGGGGCCAAACACCTACCTACGCAATCGATTTTAAAGTTAATTTGTTAAACAAGAAAAAAATGCAACACTTTAGGTACATGTACTTCTCTTACATAACGAATGCACTCATCTGAGAATACAGTGTTGTTGTTTACACACTCGTTTCTTTTATACCATCGAGCGCTGGGTAAAAAAAATCAAGGTCGGAGTCATCATCAAACGTGGCCAGCGGCGCTCTTGGAGACTCTCGCCCAGAGGCTGCTGGGAGATTATCATCTGCCTGGTGTTTATCTGTTGCATAATCACATGACACAAGAAAAAAAGAAGACACTCAGTCACGTACCGTGTGTTAAATACTTAAATTCTGCTTAGACTAATTCATAGCGAGATTGTTATAAATTGGGGCACCTTAGTACAACTTAAGCCTCGCAAAAGCGCTTCCTGTCACTGCTGAAAGAAAAACCGCTCCAAAATTTTCCAATGAGGAAAAGTTCCTTCACTATTCCAATAAACCGCTGAACGTAGTTAAGCAGGGCAAGGGAGGTAACGAAATTGTAGAAACTAACAATTTGTTTAAGGTATAAAATGAAGACAGATCGTTCACCAATAGTCCTTCAAATTGATGAAAATAATCTCAATATATCAAAGTTCTTTTTTTAAAAGAAGCAGAGGGTTGATAAACATACCCTTATTCACAATTAACTCGTCGCCTTCCCCAGCCTCATCTTCCATGTTATCTTCTTCTTGCTCTTCGCATTCTGTGAATTCCTTTTCTAGTTGTTCTTTTTGTTTGTCAGGTCCATGTTCCATGTTATCTTCCGCTTCCTCTTCGCATTCTTTGAACTCGTTTTCTGATTCTTCTTCTTGTTTGTTAGGTTCGTCTTTCAGCTCTGATGGGTCTTCGTGGTCTTCCTCGGGTTTTTCTTCTTGTTCAGTCACAGCTCTCTCCTCGGGCTCTTCATGCTCGGCCTGCTCAGCGTTTTGCTGATGCTCGCTTTGATCTCTCGATTCGTCGTCACTGTCATCGCTGTCATCACTCTCTGCGTCTTGTTGGATTTGAACTGTAAAGAAAAAAGTTAAAAAAAAATAAAAAGTGGATTGTACCACGGGTGCTACTTCCTTTAGTACCATTCTCAGTATATCATTTAAAATCAAAGAGTATATCATAACATTTTATTGATCTTGTGCACTGTTGTCTGACATAAACTCTAACGAAAGGGCAATAGTCTTTATTGGAACAAAAACTTGGGTAGCAGCTCTTTCAAGAAAGATAAATAAGTTAACAACGATTGTTACGTATTTTCTTCATTAAACATCCGCGGCATTTATTTTAAATTTAACCAGGTAACCCCGGCGTTTATACGAGTCGAGACGGCTATTGACGGGATTTAGTTTCCTGTCATTTTACGCCGATTTTTCTTCGCTCATCCTCCGACTTCAAGGAGTAGTCGGTCAATACGGCACGAATTTCGCTTTTTTCCAGTCGTAAAAACTTGTCGCTCGTTATTCTACAGGGATTACTCTTTTTCCTTTGAATATTTTCTTGTATAAATTTGACAACAGTGCTCTTTAATTAAGTGTAGTTACTTGAAAGTGAGACTTAAACTAAAGGGCGGAACCTCGATTTAAACCTCAATTATACGCTTACGGCGTTCAGATCTAAATAAGCAGTTTCGCGTAGACGTTTTAATCAAGAAAATACGTAAAACTGTTTTCATATTTTCAGCTTTGCCCATCCATTCTTCATAGCACTCTGTCTCTCTTCGTTTCAGATTTACCCGAGCGATTTAGGAAATCGAGCGACTTTCCCCAATGTTTACTTGAGCCGAGTAAATATTTCATACCTTCTTCGATGACTTGCATTTCAACGCCCTGATCTTGGCCTTTGGAAAACAGCAATGACATAAGTCAAACATACTCGAATAGTATTTATCTTCATCATTGTAAATATCAGTGATTTGTGGATGGGTGAATCATGTATGAAGATATAATCAACATCACCAAAGATAGTCATTTTTTTCCTTCCTTTTTTTTCTTTAAAAGATAATCATGCAGAAGTGCAACAGAAGCCAGAAGGTAATCTGATCACGTGACAATAAAACTTAATCAGACAGGTACTTAATCCTTAATCCTTAGTCCTTATTTCCGGAGGACGATTTTCGATAAATTTACCTTCATTGTTTTGATTTCGTCCACACTTTTCCACCAAATAGCTCCATAACTGTTGGAATTTAGCCTTCAGAACACGTCGTACCTAAATGCAAGTCATCAAGAACAAAGAGCAAAACAAAACAAATTGGAATACTATGTGTACTGATTGGTCAAACACCTTGGTTCTCTGAACCGATCAATCTTGATCTAATTTTTAAAAGTAGTTGGGTAATAACTCTCTTTGGATGTCTGTGAGAAACTCGCAAAGTTCAAAAGTCCCTCGCTCTCGGCTGGTGATTCAAAACTTTTTGAAGTTCTCCCAACATCGCGCGTGGGATGTTCTGCCGGTAAACCGAGCGAGAGTCCTGTCCAATGCTTAAATGATCAATATGAAGGTTTCAACCAGTCAGAGTACTAGTCACTTATGCTTAGTAGGTCACCCAGAAACAGAACCGTTTTTGTTAGTTAGGGCTCTTTTTTTTTCCGTGCGATCTTTTCACTTCACCGGAAGTGTCATTACTTGAAAACAAACAATTTTATTTTTCGTTAGTTACGCAGTTCTTAGGCACGTATAGAAAAATTCAAACACTGCTTGTATCTTAGTAAGTAGCATAATAAGGCTGGTATACCTAATGCCGAGCAACGCGAAAATGTTGTCGTTCTAGATTTATGGGAAATGGTTTCTTTTGGCAGATTAAGGACAGTCGGAAAAATATTCAAATATCAAAACCCGCTAAATTTCCTTGCAAATTGGAATGTATTTTCTTTTTAACTAGTTCTTTTGATATTCTTCACGAGATAGAATAAAATGTTTATGAAAGTATCCTTTAAACTTCAGCTGATCAAGCTGCAGCAAGACGTTTAAGCAAAGATATGAAGGTTGCAAGTTACTACCTGTACTGTTGATAAAGTGTAGAGAATGGGATTGATGGCAGAGTTAACCGGCAGAACAAAGACTGCGATCCAAACTGCGAGGTCACCAGGTGTACGGAAGGATTTTTCCACGAGAGACCTCATTCCAATCACCACAATAGGCATCCAGCAGACACAGTCGGTAAGAACAATGAAGAACACTCTTTTGGCGAGCGAGGCCTCCCTCCTCAGATCGGCTGCCCTTGCCTTGGCTTTCATTCTCCTCTCTCTTTCAGTCCCTTGCTGAGCCATGCGCCTGTTTGATGCGCAGGACTTATAGATTATCATCGCATATGCCACAACGACAAAGAGCACAAGGGTAAAGTTTAAACCCACAAACATGGCAACAGAGTACTCCCAGCCCGACGGCTTATCTGTGGAAAGCTGCAATGGCAGACATACAACTGATCTGCCATAAAAGTGATGACCTTTCTGGCGACTACCGAAGTAGTCGAAGCCCACCGTGGGAATAAATGCAATTATGACACCAACAATCCAGATAAGAAAGCACAAAAGGTGCGTAATCTTAAGTGCAAGGGACTTTCCACGATAGGGGAATAGAATATTCTTCATCCGGTCGGCGGAGAGCAAACAAATCGTCATAACAGACACCTCACTTGACAACACGGCAATGGCACCTGTTATCTGACATGTCAAACTTGAACGCCAGTAATAGTCATGCAAATAATACTCCCCTGCCCAAATGGCATCCACCACACCTATAGTTATGAGGTAGACACCCATAAGTCCATCAGCCCCAGCCAAATGTATCAACATGATGGACTGTATCTTGTTTTTCTTCTTCTTCTCCTTAAACACCAACCGCCACACAATGACAAACACAGCACCAACCAACGACATAATTCCAACCACCCAGAGGCACTCCCTAGGAGCTCGATTTCTGAACAAAGTTTCACAACTGGCGAAGCTGTCGACATAAGCAAAGTCGCAATCTGCATCCTGCTTCGTCAAATGGCAACACATCAGGTTGGTGTCTACCGTCCTACGGTTCATAAAAAGAGTTGAAATGAACAATAAAAGGGGAAAAAAGAAAAATTTGATTCGTCACAGGATCTAAATTTACAAGAAAATGAAAGTGTAATAGTAATACAATAAGCGCAGTATAACTAGGCACTGGCAAATGAAATTTTTTAATTTTAAACTCCTCGCGTGGAGAACATTTCACTTGACTTACGCAGTTATTAGATACTTCATGTTTGAAAAGAAACCCTCCGGTAGTTCTCGCATTTCGTTGTAATGGAAGTACCTGCAAATTTAAGGAAAGTAATTCAGGCAAACTTTGCTCGCTAATTCTTGATAACATCGATATCTTTAGCCTATTAATCACAAACATTACTAATTCCTCGAATATTATTGGAGCATTCGCGGCTTCATTTTTCACTAATCATCCCATACAGTTGTAATAAGACAGTGTAATCGGACAGTTGGCTGTAATCGGACACCGGTAATCGGACAGTTGAAGCAGCCAATCGTACTAAGTCTACTCAGCTAATCCACCAATCACAGAAATGATTGAAATAATCACAGCAACAATCACTTATTCAAAGAAAAACTGGGAAATTTTCAAAATGGAGGAATTTTTAACTTAAGACATTGTCTCTACTGGAGATATTTGTTTTAGGTGAATTCGTTTTTTCGGAAATTCAAATGGCTATAATTACTTAGTAACAGGACTTCTTGTTATCTAATTCTGTGTGTAATCATAGCCGTGATTAACAAATCGGACTCCCACCTCGCCGTCGTCTGATTTTGTTGATCACTCGTATGATTACAGACCGAATTGGACTCCACTCAGTCCTATTATCGTTATGTATTAATCAGTTTTTCGGCTCTCTGTTGTTCCTTTTCCTGCCCAATTCTCAACAATTATTTGAAAGATAACTAACACCGAAGACGGATAACTCGTCATTGAGTATGTAAAACATAGCAGGTAATTTAGTGTTAACAACTGGGTTGAAAACGTAAATTAGCCACCGTAAAGGGTAAAAAAGCTGACGTTTCGAGCGTTAGCTATATCGCTCTGACGAAGGGCTAACGCTCGAAAGGTCAGCTTTTTTACCCTTTACGGTGGCTAATTTACGTTTTCAACCCAGTTGTTAACACTAAATTACCTGCTATACTCTCCTACCGACGCAGCACCACAGTTTCTTTAGAAACTTACCCCTTTATTCATTATGTAAAACATACTTACACAGGCTATGCCGAAGTGTCTTTATTTGTTATATTCATATGCTGTTAATCCTCCAATGAGCACCTGGTGCACTCATTTCAAATTTAGGTTGAAAAGATGGGTCGCTCACTACAGAGAGAGTACTTTATGGGGAGGGGCCCTCCCTTAAGTTTTTCCCAAACTTTTTCTTGTGACCAGATATGACCGTCCCAAGAAGTATAACATGTGGGCGAAAATAAAAGAATAAACTGTGCATGAATGTACAAAGCCGATCGATAATAGCGGCACAGTTGGTACTTTTAGTATATCAGTGGTGGTATGTATGTGAAAATCGTTTACTCCATTTTCCCTTCTTAAACAATTCGGCCAGTGGTATGATCACTTGTACATTCATTAAAATGGGGGAGGGGTGCTTATCGGTGAGTTTACAGCACGTGAAAGTCGCACCAACAATATCTGTCTCCCTTGAACTCAAAGTAGTTTGAACACACCTGGAATATTATCAGTTTACTCATACTCACAGGAATCGAATACTTGGGGCGACATCTTTGAATTGTTCGTTGGTAACGGTGCGGATATTGTTGAAATAAAAGCTCCTACAGAACGATGAAACAGTGAAAAGTGTAGAGCGTCAACTGACAAGCATTAAAGCGTAAATTAAAACAACACTGGACAGAAAATTAGCCAAGGATGGAAGGCAATATCTTCCATTTGTTCAAAATGTTCTGCAACGAGAGAAGAACCTCACCGTACAGTAGGCAGTGCGCCATACAATAATGTCACATAAGTATTTTTACGAATTTTCATTTTACTGAGAAGTTCTTCAAAGTGACAGTTAAGTTATCAAGAATGAACAAAACATTCTCTATTTAAGTCGCAATTGGTAATACGGTTCCAGATCTATTTCTATCCGCGTGGCCGATGCCGATTTAAGTAACCCCATGAGTATTGTCATGCTTACCCTCGAGAGGTTTTCACGCTAGAAGTCTTTGTAAACTCAGTGTTTGAATCTGGAAGGGGATACCTTAGCAGGATCTTGTTTTTGGTGGTTAAAGAGACCTGGTTTCTCTCAAGGTTTTGTCTGATTTGCCTTTTGGTGGTTCACTCTTCTTCTAGTTAATATAATCTCTTAGTCAGTCTGTTTTCACTTTCACAATCGTAATATTTCGTCGTCCATCACACATGGTTTTGATCATAAGGTATGATCTGTCCTCGGGGGTAGAAGATTGTCCGTGTTTTTGGTTTGGAGCTTTGTAGGCCTTTTGATTTACCTGAGCCGAACTCGTCGCAGATAATGGCTATACATTGCTATAATTGCATCTTCACGAGACCCTTACTAATTTTACAGTACCTCGTTACCGTTAATCAGAGGACAGTTTAGAAACAGTTACTTACATAGTCATTATGTTTTTCATGCCTTTAAAAACTTCACGTGGCAGATAGTTAATGTTGTTTTCGTAAACAACCCTAGAACAACATAGAGGGCACATCATTATTATCAGAAATATAGAAAAATTTAGTGGTAAGCACGTATTTACATAAACTTTCTTCCTATCTTCATTGATTCTTAAATGCCTTCTCCTTACGACATCTTCAAGAGCTATACGATATTGAAAACATAGTAATAAAGTCAAAAACAAAAACAAAAAAACAAAACAAAACCTCACAGCCGGAAAGTTAGACTGATATGCAGTTTGCGGTTACCTTGCTGAAAATGTCAAAACTTAGTGCATGCTAGTATTTGTACTTCTATAAAAGCATTGTTTCACTGATCTGTTGATTTTTTCGGGGGTGAGGGAGAGAATTGCTACATCTCTAATTCTCTTCTTTTTCTGTCTTTTTCTGGAGAAATCCGAGGTGGCAGTTGCTATCTTGGATGGATGACAAAGCATCTTTTTCAGAATTCTGCTAAGGTTTCTGAGGTTTATCCAATCAAAGTACACTAGCTTAAAAATTTAGTGAACTTTGGGAAAAAGTGGTGGGAGGAGGAAAGAAAGGTCTATTCGCTCTACTGACCCTCTGGAAAACTAAAATGATAATGAATACTTGTATTTTCGAGAGTTACTCCATCCTTGTTTTTGCAGTTGTGTGTCCTCCAACCGAGAGTAGAAAAAAAAAGCTGAACAATTCGGCGAGCGAATGAATATCAATTAAAGTTGATTAAATACATATTTGGTCAAGAATAGTTACTCGTGCTGTCAGGTATGATTTCTATCGAATGTTTACTTACAGTTCTTCCAGTTTGGACAGGCCTTGGAACTGATCAGGTGATAGGGCTACGAGGCTGTTGTTATACATGTATCTACACAATAAAATGTACCAGGCGCTCGGTATAATGACAGAGTCTTCGATGGGGGAAGTATTTATTGACCTTAATGATATTTGGCAGCACAGAGCTGACTGCGAAACTTAGTGATTCTTAAGTAACCTTGACCCAGCATAATCTTTTGAGGACCTCGAGACTAATTTAGTCCCGAACCCTGTCTCATATCATACAAACTGTTTTATCCCTAATTAAAGTCAGTCGAGTTAAACATGCTTAGTATGGAAACCTCCTTTGAAAGTGTGTTAGCGCCTTAGTATTCGGCAAACTGTTCTACTGCTCATCAGTGTGCTCAGACACTTCCTGAAAAAACATCTCATAAATGTATTTGGACCAAAACGTTGCCACGTGCATTGTGACAAGAACAATTAAGTTCCATCGTGTTACGTCTTCACCGAAAGGACTATCCTGGGCGCCAGGTAAACAATGGTTAAACCTTAGTAACGCTATTGTGACATGTAAATGAATGATCGGACGTGCGCCCATTTACGAGTTAAAGCTCGTATTTCTAATCGCATCACCCAGAATTTTACGCTTTTAGTTTGAACAATCCTTTTCTGGAACATCTGGAAAAGCTGCTTGAAAAATGTTATTTAAAAACTGGAATTTATAGATCCTGTGTTTTCATTTAAAATCCCAAATAAACTCAATTTTGACGAAAACGTTTTGAAAGCCGCTGAAGAATTTTAATACATTTTTTAAAGAAAAATGACAATCGATTGTTAAAGTTTAATTTGGGTTAATCGTCAATCATCAGCGATCATTTCTAGCATATGGTCCTTGTCAAGCCCCAAGGGGAGGGTGCTGTTAAAGTATTGTAAGGGATGTGTTGTATTATATTTTGTTATATCACCTTAAACATTTGAACCCTGGTTATTCTTAGTTGATGGCATCTCTTTCCAAAGTGGATGTTTATTTTTAACTTTTTACTCAATTAACTTCCTTAAACAGACTTTTAAGTCATAAGAAGATGCCATAGAAATAGTCCGTACCCAAGCTGATCCTTTGATTTTGGTCAACGCTACCTTTAATTAATGCTCATTATACAAGACACGTACTGAGCCAGTTCTATCACAAACGTGAATCACTTACAATATTTTCAACTCGGAGAGATTTTTGAATCTTGGCAAGCGCTGAAGTTTGTTACTGGAGAGTAAGCTGTGAGCGATATATAAAATGAAAAAAAAGTCAGTTGAAATAGAATTTCAGATTCTTGGAAAGGTTCTTGTTCCCTCCAAATAGGTATGAAATAAAACCCAATTGGTTCTGGCAAATCTATTTTGAAGAATTACAAAGTTCTACCCATTTTTTCTGAGTACATAAACTGTTTACTCCTGATCCTGAGAATTTAGGCAAAAGATACCATTTGCACTTTAATTGTTAACATGGGCGTTTTCATATCATGACATCACTTTTCAATACTGATGCACCAAACTATAATATGTCACTTACATCACAAATCAATCTTTACAGAGTTCCCTGGTTACTCAGCAAAAAAATTATAGTCACAAGTCACGTGAAGCAAAAGGCTGTGTGAGACAATTGAATTTAATATTGACCTCTTTTTTTCGATTGTTCTCAATGACCAACTCCACCAAAGTTAGTATTATATAAAGCCAGTTGAGCTTATGGAGTTTATTTTGATACGCTTCATGTAAGAGTCACAAATTCTAAATTCGCGAAGCTCTGTTTTTATAATGGTCTTAATGCATTAATTTACATAAAGCTCTATGGAAAACTGTACATTATAATTCCCTTTGCTGTGAAGTTTCTACGAATGCCACTTACAGCTTTTCCATCCGGGTAAGGTTGCCAAAAACATCCTTGGGCAGACGCTGAATTTCGTTGTTCGACAAATCCCTTAGAGTATTTATTGAGGAGAAGAGTTAGCTAGCTTTTCAAGAACACAAATTTTATTTGGAAAATGGGTTAGGCCTCCCCCTTAAACGTTTCTCTTAGGTGCCGGACAGGAGCCAAACCGGATAACGAACAATAAATACCATTTGTTTTTACCGAATCAGGAAAGGAAAAGTTTTTCTATTTGTCTTTAAAAACATCAAATATAATTAAGAATCTCCAGTATGAAACAACTGGACTCAACGAACATGTTTATTACTTAAAGCTGATAGACCTTTCCTTAAGACAATAATGGCAGAAAGACCTCGTACATTAGTGCGGCATCTATCGCAAAATAACACCTGATTCAGTAATTTATTCCAAATAAAGCCGCATTCCAAGCGGAAATATGCGAGATTTCAAATAATTGTAAAAGTTTAGGTTTGACCGGTTTTTTTAGTACAAGGAAAAGTCCTACGTACAATTCTTTCAGCTTGGTATTTGTGCTAAGTATCCCTCGAGGAAAATTCTGCAACTGATTGTAGGACAAGTCCCTAACATTTGTAGAGTGAGATGATGATCAGTAAGAAAACAAACCAAGGAAAAAAAGAGTCCCAGATAACAAACTTTATTTTTTTGCTAGAGAGCACGGTAACGAATCCTGCAATCTAATTGATTCTTTACCCGGTCAGTATTTTCCTATCTCTGCCCACGGGCCAAGGTAACACTTTCGTGAGTCGCCGAGTACATCCCAACTTTAGTTCCCGTTTTTCATAAATTTATCTCGTTTTTCCGGCTGGGCAGTATTTTTAAGCAAACACGTCGGTCACTACCTCAAGCCGATAAATAACTTATGAATGCTCTCTTTTCTGTCTCTCGAATCACTTTGGTTGACAGAAAAATATCGGTTTCAGAAAGAATTTGTATAAACAATAGTGAAATTTCGTTGGTTGACAAGCGGCCTGAAAACCGTCTGCAATTAATTTTAATCGTTCACAAAAAGTACCTAGAAAGTTAAAACGTGAGGTATTTGGTTACAGTTAATTAAAGTGAACGATGGAACATTCATTCATTTAATATCTGAATTTTCTCAAACAATTTTTTTGTGATGAAAGAGGGAGCGAAGTTTTAATTTCAGTCCTACAACAAATATACGCTCTCGATGAGTCTTTCCAAGTCCGTTCAATTTAGACATTTGTATCGTAAATTGTACAACAGAAATTTAAGGAATTTATTGAGAAAAGGCCGCATTAAATCCCCTTGTATCTCGTTGGAGTGTGCCATTCGATTTTAGTTTTTGTAGAGGAAAGACCAGATTTACACACGCCATTGCAGCAAACAAACGAGCAAACTGTCACAACTTCAAAATAAAAAATTTGAATTTACTCACAATTACTTTCCTCGCCGTTTACTTAATGAACAGAGGTAAATCTTTGTACATGAATTAATCGTCGATAAGGGTGAATAATACTTTCCGTTAGATCATTGACTGTTTCTGAAGAAACCATTGTCGTGACAGTCCTTGTCTACTAGTTCCGTTGTTTTTCAAATCTTCTTGCGCTTTTTTTTTCTTACGCGCTCTCTAATTGACAGGTGTCAGATTGTGACAGATACTTGTAAAAATAATGTTTCAAAGTTTCTTTGGAAGCCTTTTAAATCACCTGTATCGTTACGCAAATGAAAATGTTTTGGTGAGGCATCTCTCTTTAATTTGCATCACCTCTATTTTAGCTACCATTTACTCGCTCAAAAATGGTTCAGTTTAACGAAGATCTTGCCGTATTTACAGCCCTAAATCATTCGGGTTCTTTCGGAAAGAATTTCGTCAAGTTTTAAAAAATAACTATGTTATTTACCGGCCAAGGGTCGGTCCGTATTGTGATAAACTGTGACCGAGGTCTTGAAAATGCTGCCTGAGGCCGTACGGACCTCCCAGCCCGCAAATAACATATATATCTCATTAATGAAAAAAGAAACCTATTTTTAAGTGAAATGTATTGGCTTGAACTTGTGAATAGGTCTTCAAGTAAGTGTTTATCTCTTACTTCCCCCCCCCCCCCCGTAATTTCTGACACAAAGAATTCCGTTGAGAAAAATAATGAAATTTTTCGGTCCAATTTTTCTTCGCTTTTACTTTTAATAAACAAATCCGCCTCATTCGATAATTCAACATAATTATGATACGGGTGGGTGTTCTACGAGTTTCGTAGCACTATTTTCCGAGTTCCGTGAGGGCAAAGAAATGCAAGCAATAAGCAAAATGGTTAATCGTGTTATGTGTTAAACATCGAATAAAGGATTTATTACTCCTCTATTATTTCAATTTCTAGTATTTTGGTTTCTAGTTTTCGAAATACATCCTCCGGCCTCATCTGAGCCTGGTATCGATTGCATAAGGCCTGAGCGTTAGACGATTACCAAACGAGTGAAATCATCAGTGTTCCCCACCATCCCATAAAACCCGTAATCAGAGCAGCTCGTGCATTCCTAATCACGTCCATTGACCCGGTAGAACGTTCGACTGAATTAACTCTACAATGGAGTATAATCACTTCCTTCATTAATATTGTTGAAATACCAGTTACCAATTTCATATAAATTTGAGCAGTCCTACTTTGAACTACTCATACACAACGGCACAACGGATCAAACTCAATGATCGAAGAGTTAACTACTGGCTCAATTAAGAACGAAAGGTTTTAAAACCATATTTTGAACGACTTGAAAGCAATGTACCTCACACAAACGTAATGCATAAGAAAGAAAAGTTCTCATTGACTAAGATTTTCGGAAAGAAATGTCACGAAATTTTTTACTTACAGTTCCTCCAAGGCGGACAATCCTTGAAGAATTTTTGGAGGCAGCTTTTCCAGCCGATTGCCACTCAACCGTCTACATTATGAAAACAATAAAAATGATCTAAACTGACAAAAGATACACTAAGGGTGAGTTTCAAGGTAACAAATCGGTAATGGAGTATCAATTGATCCTCACATAAAAAAAAACTGCAAATGAGGCAAAAGCAGAAAGCGAAGACTGAAAAATATAATTCTGTGTTAGACAGGGCATTACTCTCTACAATTGCTTGAATCTTGTGAGGACCAGTCTGTCACTCATCGTTATTCATGTTTTTTTCTACAGCCATTTAGTTTGAATGCGCTAGGTCTTTGACAATAGTCTGAAAACAACTCTTCATTTGACTCGCTCTCGCTCGGAAATGACCTGCTGTCACTCATTGAAAAGATTATCTAGCTCTTTAGTTAAACCAGGAAATTTTCTCATCAGAGGACGAGATCAAATCTGATGTAATCGGTTTTAATCTAAAAAAGTACTTTTTGCCCCACACTTCTACCGCCTTTCCATTTAAGAGCGATTCAAAACTCAGTACTGCACGCTCGCCTAAACGGGATCGGAAATTTCACATCAAGGTGTGAACTCTACTACAACTCTGAACGGCGTCTGTTTCATCGACTGCAAAACTCTGGCTTTCACGTAGATCTTTCCATCATAGATTTTACTTCCTGGTTTTTTCAAATTCCCTTAACTAAGTTGAATTTCCTTCAGCACAATGTGAGGACATTTCCGAGTTGATACGACAATGTAGTCGTACTTCTGTCCATGATATTGTTCGGAAAGCTTACGAAGGTGTGTAGACCGGCCGAGCGCAGGGATTTTTCAGATTATCCAATCGTATTTAAAATCGCCACCATCATCAACACTATCCTCATTTTTGGTATCGTTTACTAGTTTACTTTTAACACAAAGTCTGAATTAGAGCGCAAACTTTTCCTTATATCCTTCACTTTTAGTTTCTGAATATTGTTACGATTTCTTGTCTTTGAATACTATTATCATTTCGTACGCGTTAAAGAATGAAAGTGCAAACTATTCCCCCGAAAGAGCACTGGTCTCTATTTGTTTATATTTCGCGGTCACCGTACGCGTCAGCATCGCTATGGTGTTTGGGCAGTTTCTTTTCCAACATGGCGCCAGGAATTTAATGAGTTTCTATTCGGCTCTTGATTTTTAACTCGTTTATCTAATCATCTAATAACCGAAACTGGTTTTTGTTAAACAACATAGCGGTTCCAAAAACTTTGTGGTCAGTCTGAGGTAATATTTCGCACGCTCATGAAGTAACGTGCCACAGAACGCTACTCCTTTCAAACAAGCAGTGATAATTAACAGATAAAAGCATTGTGTTAAACACCTTTGTTTCTTCAACTTGATCAGTTGTGGCTGCAGGCTACAGTGGTATCGTGCCGTTCAAATTATCGAACTATGTAATTCATTTTCCACGCTGAAATGTTTCTTATTTCTTAGTGTTACTTATATGTGAATAGATTAAATCATTTTTACGCCGCTAACAGGCTATTGCGTCAGAGACAAGGTAGAGCAAGTAGCTTGAAAAATATTTTTTTAAAAGGATACCAAATCATTAGTACTCACAAATATTTTAACTTATCTTGCCCAGTAAATAGATCTTCAGATAAGTTTTTTAAGTTGTTGTTTCCAAGCCACCTGTAAAGCGCATTAAAGTTGAATACCATTAGTATTTGAAAAGACTTTCATTCTCTCTGCTGACCAGAACTTGCGAGATGCAGACTACTTTCCTGAGGCTTTAACTAAACTTGCCACTCCTGTTGGGAGGAACTACTGTACAAATTTGCATGGACTCATTGATTGCTTGAAGAGCTCTATTTGCTTTTGAGTTCAGCAGGCCAAGTACATCTACTCTTGTGTTTCTAATGACAAGCCCTAGGTATCCGCCTCGCAGGATTTAGTTAATCTGGCGATTGACTAATTTGTTCAAGAGGATTCACACAAGTGCTTGCTGTTGGACAAGTTTATTGGGTAGTTAGAATACGTTTACATGTTCACAAAATTAAGTTAGTAAAGGATTTGAGTTAAAAGGAAGAATAATCTGACTAAGTCAGGGACAGTCAACTTTATTAAGCTTCAGAGAAAAATACTTACAGATCATTTAGCTTGAAGCGTTTGAATATATCAGGAGGAAGTGTCTCCAGTTTGTTGAAGTCTAGGGTTCTGCATAAAAGATATAATTATTTTCTTGAAGGTCCTCAATTGTTCGGTTTGGAGCGTTTGAATATCTTTGGACTCAGCCACAGATGAAAACAAATCAGAGACAGGCTGTTGTTGCATACGAGTGTTAATATTAGAAGTAAGAAATATTTGAACACGAGCGCGCTCATTTCTTGAGACCAAAAGCGTGCTATGTTAAGAAACTAATTACAGTGTTCATGGCTTTGGTAACAAAGAAGATACAATTGTATTTCAAATTAACTAAACCATGTTATAGTTCAAGTTTCGCAGATGATTTCTTCGTAAACAGATGACACATCAAAATCCAGTGAAGCGGTTAATTGTTTTTCCCCTCCCATCAAAATCTTTCGATGCTTTTAGCTTATCGATCACCTTGCCGGCCTCGTCAAAATTTCTTTTCCTCCCTTAAGGATATCGTGGAAATTCACCAGAGCAAAAGGTCCTTATACAGAAACTAGCATATTTTTAATACAAACTTTTAGAACCAAGTATATTGTTTTTTGACAGATCTTAAGGTTACTCCCTGTGTGTTTCGTACCGCCCGTTATCCTCTCCATCGAACCAAAATACCCACAACTGAGAACTGGGCCCCGATAGACCTTAGTAGACCATTTGCTTATCTGTTATTTATGTCTGATACGTCTCGTTTTCTTGGTGGATGTACTTCACCAATTTTAATCGAAATCTCGAAGGGTTTTACGGGTTGCATAACAAACCATCCAGGTTTACTCTAATTAAGTTTGATTCCTCAACAGAGTGATGAAACCTTGAAACAAATTACGAAACCAAACTTGAAAAAAAATAAGTTGAATAGTGGAATGTTGTTGGGATAATGAAAGTTGTTTCAAAATTTAAATGATCAACACAATCGATATTCTCATGTCAACATCTAAGTTTATTCTTGGCAGAAAGTTTTGAACGCGTGAAAATAAATTACGGTCTGAGGCTACGCTAAGCGCGCTTCGCTCACTGTAACTTTTGCTATGGAGTGCGATTGACCCTTCCCAAATATAGAGGCTGGAATATTGAAGAGTCACTGCGATTAAAATGAAACCTTCTTTCCAGCAATTTTTTGGTTCACAAAGCAAAAAAGACATTCGAATCAAAATGATTTTAATCATCTGAGAAATAACACTAAAAACTTGTTAAAACTCTCGCATTAAGGTCAAAAAAACTTAAAACGT
Organism: Pocillopora damicornis; assembly: GCF_964200805.1. Classification (NCBI taxonomy): domain Eukaryota; kingdom Metazoa; phylum Cnidaria; class Anthozoa; order Scleractinia; family Pocilloporidae; genus Pocillopora; species Pocillopora damicornis. The sequence continues at coordinate 27,867,648 of NC_142671.1, forward strand.
TTTCACTCGGCTAAGGCCCCATTTATATGGTCTCGGCTACCCGAGACAACCCTCCCCTCGAGTTACCCTGGACGAGCCAACTTTTCACTTATTTCTTTACAAATTTTTCCAATATCCGCATGCCCTTCTCAGGTATACTCCGTTTTTGTTTGGCGTAACAGGAAAACTCGTTCCGTCTCAATGCGGCTTGGGCTATCAACATTTCCTGATTGGTTTTCAATTTCAAAAGTAGTACCATAAAAATATCACAAGCCATCGACAACACTACAGTCACTAAAGAGTATAAACAAGATGTTTAGTGCTATTTTAATTTCTCAACTGCCGTCCGCCATTTTGTCGAATATGTAACCTGGCTTAGCCGAAAGAGGGTTGGCGGATGTCAGATTTTTATACAAATGCTCCGTAAAGTTGTCTAGCGGTGGAGGTTGGGAGGTTGTGTCGAATACTCAGGACCATATAAATGGGGCCTAAAACACACCTGGTTAAAGAAAAGGTTGTAATACAGTAAAATAAAGTGTCCTTATTTCAATTCATATTTCTATATTTCCTATCAAGATTGAAAGTCGTTGGTTTACTATTAGTCGCCGTCGCATGGGAGGGTCTTTTTTTATTGCTACCATTTTTTACAGACCTTAGATATGGTAGAACTACTAACTCGAGTGGAGAAAGATTCGTAAGCCACAAAACCTACAGGTTTTTAACTTTATATTCGTTCCTCCAAGGTATGTTAGGTAATTGATCAGAGGACAAGTTCTTTATGTTGTTGTTGTTCAGGAAACTGCAATGGTGAGAAAGAAACCGTCAGAGTTAAAAAACAAATGGGTTAATCTGATTTACTTTGTAGTGTTACTGCAAAGCTGAAGATAACAAGACTTGTAACAAGATCAGACATGTTACTGACCACTTTACTGAATAAGAGTTATAAGTGCTAGTGATGAGATGAGGCAGGTATTGAGGAGTAGACGATTAGAAGGCAAACTGTTGGACTTTTCTCCCGGCAGAAAGAGTCAATATGAAATCTACACAAAATTAACAGAGGAGGTTTTAGCAAGCAAAGTAAGAAACGAAGAAAGGAGAAAGAAGTTCCCTATAAACCTTTTGGCAATCCTTTCTTTCTGGACCTTAAAATTGTCGATCATGTCAACAGAAGAATTCCTTAACATAGGAGTTTTGATTATTATTATTTTTTATTGAATATCTGATGCAGACAATACCATCTGCGCGTCTAAATTCACTTTACTTCTTTCATCATTTCTACCATGTTCACTTCTGTTTTTAAATTGCTCTTTTGTCTTCTTAATTATTTTCCCCTTTATATCCCGTATGCAACCAGGAATTTTGTGTACAGATTGCTAGTCAGGTAGAAGGACAGGTTACTGCGAGAAAAATTTTATGTTAACTAGAATAGTTTGCGTTAAAAAAAATAATTTCGTCTGTGATAGGTATCCAGAAATATTATAACATAGCTAGTAAATTTATAACATGGCTAGTAAATTTGTCTAATCAAATTCAATTGCGTGAGCGTACTTCATATTCCTATTGTGCATGATCAAGACGTCAGCAAAAAGATCCCTTGGGAAAAAAAATTTTCCATCGGGTTGAAAATGCTATAAAACAATTGGTTCCTACGTTAGCTGTGCGTTCATCGAGTTATAAAGTACTTGGGAAGTTTGGAGAGCACTCAAGAAGCTAGAGTTGCTCTCGGCTACGCCTCGAGCAACTCTTACGCATCTTTCGTGCTCTCCAAACTTCCCGCTTGCTTCATATCTCGATGAACGCACGCTGACGTATGAATCAATTGTAAAATTTGGTGTGGCTTAGATAAGAGTGCCAAGTGTTTTGAAATCTTGGCGATTCAACTGAGAAACGATCGCCATTCAGGCATCCATCGGCTGTAAGACGACAAAATTAATTCGAGTAGAACGGATCAACCCCACAAAATCATTAAGTGTGTCTGATCTCTCTACGAAAGGTAAAATGGAGGTTTTGGGTCTTTTTCTATCATTTTTGTCTCATCAATATACTCAAGTGGCTACATATTATACTTTTAGTTTGTTGTTTTTGTTGTTGTTGTATCTTACTTGCGACGTTTTAAGAACAAATGTTAAAAAAGAAATTGATCTAGATGTCGGTGAAGATTAAAAATCTAAACCTCGATCAATATCGATTTTAGCAAGAGATTATGATTAATCTCTTGATTTTAGCCAATCATGCCCTTCCGTTTGGCTATATACAGTCCTTCTGACACTTGGCCATATGATAAACAGTTATTTTCACAAACATCATTTCACAAGATTCAGTCAAGGAGAGTAAAAGAAACAGTAGCCCTATATCAGTTGTAGCAAAAGTGCTCCACAGCTACTTACAGTTCTTCAAGCCAATAAATTTCATAGAAAGCTTTTGGGGGCAGCTGTTCCAGTTCATTATAGGACAAGTCACTAAAAAAGAGAAAATGAGGTAAACCCAGTGACGAGAAATCAGTGATATGTGTCTCGAAGCCTGAAATCAACTTTGGCAAATAAACATTCTTAGGCAGAAGAAACTTTGAAGTCGAATTTCAACATGTAACAACACCCAACCCACCAGATCCTGTAATGCTGATAAACAACAAAGCCTGAGCAACAAAGCTCTCTTGATAGAAACCATGTAGCCTTCCTATCAATGCAAAATTATTTCGAAAATATTCATAGAGGAGAAGTCAATCTTCAAGACCAATGAGCGAGCTTGTTATGAAGTTTACCTAGGCGTGGTCCTAAATTGATACAAAGAGCTAACATGACTAAATACTACCCAACGTAACACATGTTTTCTGCAGGCTAATTTCTTTGACTGACTTAATTGTTATTGCCCCCAAAGCAGCAAAAAACGACGCGTTATTGCATTTGTTCACAATAACAGCAATGTTTATCGAAAGGAGAAGAATAGGTAAGTATGGTGGCATGTCGAAATGAAAGAACTGATCAAGCTCGCGCCCATTCATTTCAGTTGGTATCCACTCGCTTCTTGTGACTGAAACAAAGGGTACAACAGGAATTGAAAGGAACATTGGTTAGAGATGAAACTCTACATCTTTGACCAATTTTGTGCGTGACTTACTGAAATCAGGAAAATACTACTCCAGAACTTAAAGGTATTTGTTACTGGAATTTTGCAGGTGTTTCCAGCCCCACTAAAGGGGATGGGATTAATGACAGCTAGAAGAATTTCACTGATGTGAACCTACACTTAGCCTTAATGCCTAAGTTCAACTTTGAAAAGAACTTAGATCATAAAATTTATTTACAACTGCGGGAACCAAGCTGGTCACGAAAAGTAAAACGCAAGAAAGTGATGCTCAATAACTAAGGAACAAAATAATGTCAAATAATTAAATTTGACAGGAGTAGATGCGTTACAATCATTTCTAATGAAGAAATCAAGTGTGCTGCAAGTAAAAGACGCCATGACTACGAGATAAGTTACAATTGAGCCATATCGCTGATGTGTTATCTAATGACAGAAGTTTATTCAACATAATAATTAAAAAAAAAACAGTAATAATGCGAGAAAAAAGTTGCAATTTGTTACGACAAGCAAACAAGAAAAAAAAAAGAGGAAAGAAACAAGCCTAGTTGAATGACTTATGGTGATTGCACTTTCTTCAATCATCCCATTTTCCCCACCGTTTTTCAAGGTTTTCTTTGCATCAATTTTCAACATATTATCCCCACACATGATGTATCACATGTTTGAAAGAGAGTAGGTTAGCACAGGTAGCCACACTTCACTATGACTCGTCGCAAAAGTAACTTCTTTCCTTCACAAAAATATGAATGAGTCCCTTCATCAAAAACGTTGCCGAAATCCTCGTACTGTTATTATAGTCCAACAGTCCATTATTTTATTTTAGATTGAACTATATACAAGTCTATTTTTTATGGCATAAGCTTTCCAGCCTCTCCCAGCTTGAAATGTCATTCAACACACGTAGTACTGCGCGCTTTATCATCCGTTCACTCCTGCAACTCTGGATTGCCTACAAGTCGAAGTAGCTTAGTTGTATAAAGTTAGAACAATGTTATACATTTTGGGAATATTATATTTGGTCCGAATATTGCCGCTTGAATTACAAAACAAAGTCAACGGCAACCTACACTCTAGCTTAGCGAAGGTTCTCCTTGAACATTTTTTCAAAGAAATAAACTTTTGATAGCTGCACCACATGTCACATTGGATGTAATGATATATTCTGAAGACATTTCGTTGTCAAAGTGGTTTGTAGGAATTACCTAGTAATCAAATACAGTATGATGTAATAAAGTATCTTTCAGCCGACACTGGGCAATTTTTTACGCCTTAACCCACGAATCTCAGCTGAGGCACCGTTGCACATTACTTACATAAAGTCGCTCTCTAATTCGAATACTAAAGCACACTCTTCAAAACCTCGTAATCTCTGGTACAAAACTCATGTAAGAAACACCGTTCAGCCCTTCTCTTACAATGATTTAGGTTGTGTTTCTATTACCCAATCTAAATCCTGATTTTCCGATCCACATAAAATTTTGTGCTTCAAGGAAAAAACAAGTTTAAGACTACAATCAGGACGATCTCCCTCCGAACTTGGATCGCGCGGGTCGGTAGATCACTTTTGATCCCGATTACGTGGTGGAAACCATAGCGATTAACATGGCGGTTCAAAAAATGAAAAGTGAGCCATTTTCATTTTCAAGTCAGCCCAGGTTCTTGAACACTGCTGCACTCCTCCAGAAATCTTTAAGATTATGGAAGTTGAACTTGAATGTTAAGAATAAAACAAAGAAGTTGAAAATTCTCCCAGTTAAGAGGTAAATAGCATGTAATTTTTTCATACGGCGTAAGCATCCGCCCGAATTTGCAACATCTCTGTGAGTTTTCCAAAGCTTCTCAAGCATTATAAAAATGAGCAAGTCATCCATTTTCATGATGTTTTTCCTTGTTTCTCTATTTTCGTTAACAAGTTCTTCCAGCAAGGAGTAAAAGGCTGAGGGTAATCTACAGAAACCGCCATCATGTTTTACTCTTGGTATTTAAAAGATCCCGCCTGTTTGCCGCATGGATCGATCTCTTTTCAGATTTTTTTTCCGACTGGCAAAAAAATCCAAACAATCCTGATAGTCTAAATCCAAATATGCTGCACATTGTTGATTGCTGACCTTATGACAGCCTAGGTGACGTGCCAGGTTATTCCGAATGTGTGTTGGGGCGGATTCCGGTGACCCCCTTTGAAAATAAGGATTTTCTGCTGAGTTAGAGTTGCTACTGTCTGACATTTCTTCCAAGACTTGAAGTAATTTTGATATTTGTAATTTTGTTTCAGAAAACCTTCAAATGTCTGTCTAGATTTGGAATACGTGGTTAGTCTTTACGTGAATTCCCTTGCGGAATCAAAAAACGTAGTTGTGGTGGTAACCAGCCATTAACAATAATCATTTCCCTCTGTGCAGCCCTGTGTTCCACTGTACCAAAGTCCTCTTAATCCCCAAGTTCATTCCAGATTTCTAAATGTTGTCTCTTAAGGCCAGGATGCTAATGCCCCGAGGCTTTTATTGTCAGTTTGATTACATTGTGTCATTCAAAGCGTTAGACAAGGCATATCATGAAAACAAACAGGCTTGAGGTTGTTAACAAAAACAAACAAACGTAAAGAGCCAAAAGGGGGAGCAACGCCACCAGAGAACAAGCCGTAAGCACACCACGTTGGTCGGTTTTGGGCCAGGACGATGTTAGGGACGAACAGAGTCCATAGCCAACAGTGTTAGCCTTGACGAAAAGTTTCCACTTGTTTATGCCACTTCTGTGGATGGTAGTATTTTGGATGACTTGCCTGGTATCAATGGAAAGTTTCTGAGGAGAAATTACATATGTATGCCCGTGCAACATGTGCTCCAGGTAAGCTCGTTGAAATTTTCGCACAACATGACAATGAGGAAGCTAACCACTTGAGATTACTAATTTATCGTGCAGGTGAATTCGAAGAGCAAAGTGGTTGTTCCAACAAAATCGTTCCAATCAATGCCTTATAAGACTTATCATCTCAGCCGAGAATGCTAACGAACTTACCAGAGAGTTATTTGCAAAATCTGTGGCTTGTTCACCATGAACAAAGAGAGTTTGACTGAGGAGCAGTGTGAAAAATGGTTCCAGATTCGTTGGTGTTAAGGGTATTACAAAGGCTCGTGCCCAAGTTTGGCTTGGAGATTTAATGTGCCAAATAGTGGTGATGATGAAAAATGAGTGATTGTCATTTCATCAAGCACTCATGGATGAATTTTGTTGGGAACCTAAAGGCTCGTAATGCAGTTTAGAGCATTTAGGATGCCAGTAACACTTGCCACCATTATGAAAATTTACATAAACACTGACCAAGAATGTCACCAAAAAAGATTTCCTGTGAGGGTGTTGCATCTGAAGCTGGAGCTTTTAATGAACAGAAGACCAAGAGAAAGAAAAAGGCAAAGTAGACCAAGAAAATACTTTGTGTAATATGCATACATTGAAAGACAATATTTATTTGTTAATCCTTTGCCTTGTAACTATGGGCAAGGTGAACCAAACTTACATATTCTGCAAGTGTCTCTATAGTAATTTGATATCATCTTTTCAATCCTTAAGTATCTTTTAAGAATGCTGTGCTGGAGGACTTAAAGGAAGGAGTGCACTCAATGAGTAGTCGCTGTGGTTCCTCCTCCTTTGGGTTTCTTCCATAAACCTGTTTGGCCTCTGAAGCATAACTGTTTTAGGTACATGTACCATGTTAATGATGGCTGTGTTGAAGGTTTCCGTAATATCCTTTCTTCTGTTGATGTGCATCAAATATTGCTGGTGATCTCCATTCTGATTCACAGACATTTATTCAATGTCAATACCTTATGACTATCATTAATATTACTTTCTGTATTATTTAAAAGGAGAAGAGAAAATGTTTTGGATCATATCATGATGACTTGAGTGTTTTATCAGTCCCATCTGTTGTCTGAAGCAAGAAAGCAGGCTTGGGAAAAAAAAGTTGCCATTCTGGATCAGTGTAGGTAGCTGAGCTAAAAGCATGATAATTAAGCTGCTACATGAAATACCTTTAGATCAGTCTTTTGGTCAGCTGGTGGTTTATATGCTTTCTCTCTGGTGAGAAGTACATATTACGGTCTTTGTAAAGTGCATGCAGAGAATACACTTTTTCCAAACTTTGTGAATTTAGGATGTTGCACATGCATTCTTCCAATGATGATCTTACTGCCTGATAATAAAAGTTCGGTTTCTTCCACAACAAAATTTAATATTGTTGGTAGACCATCAAAACGACTGCCACCTACATGCATCTCTAAAGGCATTCAATTTCAAAGTTTTCTTTGACTTGTGGACTTGGTATTGTATGCTGGGAGCTAAATTTAGCCAATGTAAATAAACTAACTGATTTAATGACTGACTATGACTTATGTTGCATTTTGTTGAATTGTGTTAATATAGCTGAATGGTTAATTTGCATCTTGCCTCTAAGTCAGCATGTGTGTCAATTCCCTTTTATCCATACAGTAAACCAAACAACACTACTAATTGTTATATTTACAGTTTTTTGGCAGCATTGTCCTGGCAATTATGGAAAAAAAATCAAGGTAAATTATGCAAACCATTGTTTTTTCCCTTTAAAATCTAAAATAAATCTAATCATACATGAGTTAGAGGGCATGTTTTATATTGCTAACATAATGTAACAAAAAGGCAGAAAGCTTCTTTTTTCTAAAAATAATTGTATTCCATTTTTTTTTCTGGCAGTGAATGTGCTTAATTCCTGTCATGAAGGATTTGATGAAATGGAGTAAAGTGACTGACAGGTTGTGATTTATTGATAAGCAATCCAAGACTGGGGTAAAAATATTGCTCACAGCTGATATTCAACTTTCAAGCATACTATCTTTAGTTAATGGCTTCTTTGTAATTCAATTCAAAATAACAAGGTGTCCAATGCAATAAGCTGTTAGAATAACAAACACAATGGCTGTCTTTACTCATTGGAAATTATGGTGGAGGCTTACATTTTGTATCTTAATATCAGTCTAGATAAAAAATAATGGTATTAAAGATGTTTTCACCCTAAGCAAATCCAAATAGAAACTTATTCAAATTTTGCACCAAACTATGAGTTTCTTTTTTTTTAATTTAGTTCAAATACATAATTATATAATTATATATTCTTCTCTTTGTTTAAGTTAAAAAATCAGAGTCAATTAGTTTGAGAATTAGTGCTAAGTTTGAACTTGTTATTACTTTTGTATGCTGTATGTATATGTTCAGCAGGAAGTTACAATCAAACCAATATATGTTTCTCTTGATCATTTAATAGGTCTTTTATTAATGAATTATATAATGATATTGACTTTAATGAGGCTTGAATTGGAAATTTTGTCCAACAGATGGCTACAAAGTTCAATGAGTGATATCAGTAAGCTGAAATATGCCCAGGGTATCTCAGTTCACTTCCTGTTGAGCTTCAGTCTCAAATCAACAACTTGCATCTACTTTGTTACCTCAAAAGCTACTGGTGCATGTATGCATACCTTTACCTCTCCAAACACAATAAGGATTTGAAGAAACAGAATTCTATTCCCCTTATGCATCTGGTGTTATTTAATAATCCTTTATAAATCATTGTGGCCTTTTTGTTCTGGGAACTGAGGCATCCTCATGAACATTATTGTGAATTCAGCAAGAGTTTGATTTATGTGTAGTTGAAACCTTTATTGTGAAACCAGCTCAATTGTATGCCATTATTTGCTATGGAAAATGAATGATTAATAAAGAGTTAATCAATTTCATTGACCAGCAACAGTCTTGGTAGCCATTGATTCCTTTATTATTTGTAACTGTTGACTTTCTTTCATTTGTAAGGGCTTCATGATGGAATTGTTTGTGCTGTTCTCAACAGGTATTCATAAATAAGGCTTTCCTCAAAGTGCCAGGGTTTAGCGGTCAAATCATGGAACAAAATTCTTAATCTAATCAACAAAAATCATTAACATGAGCACAGTGTTAAAATGCACAATGCTTTCTTTCCTTTTGTTAACTCATTTACTCCCCAAGTGATTGATATGTGACTTCTCCATACAATTTCAAACTGTTCACAGAAGCTCACAAGAAATGATGATAGTTCCCAGCAGGAATACTGATATACCACCAAAATTAATAAGTTAAAAATGTGGTGAGGAGGTTATTTAACAGTGTACATCATTATTAGTTTGTGAATGGGTTAACAAGGGGGTTCAGTTGTGATGAGACATAGATAGGAAAGAAAATACAGTATCACAATAATTTGCTTTGATGATCACTGCTGGGGTGTGTGTTAATCCATTCAAAATGTACATGTATGTACCCTGTCAAGAAAGGCTCTCTTGACTCTGTACATATGTGTGGCTCCCAGCAGCCTCCACAGGTGTTCGTGGGTGATGTATATGGAATCCGTGAACAGATTGAAAAGATTGGTGTTGAGGTAGACACCATTTTAAAAGAAAAACTTTTGACCCTTCTCTTCATCGTCTGTTAAAGGATTACAACATTGTGACAGCTGGGCTGTCACAATGCCTCTCATTGAAACCGTTGGAAATTAGGGTAATTTACTACATTATCAACTGAGTTGATAACATAAATTAGCCACCAGAAAGAGTTTCAAAGCTGACGTTTCGTGAAAATTTAAAGACATTGTAAATGAATAGCCAACAAGTGCGTAAAATTTTTAGAATTTCAGTAAGTATTAAATATATGTAATAACCTCTTGTTTTGAGATGAATTGATTTAATAGACATATCGAGAAATTACCTTTCTTGGTATATGGATTGGTGAGTTTTATTAGCAAATATTTCGGTCACGACATTTAGCTGAAGAATGATTTATAAATTCTCTTCTCTCTCTATTCTCTCTCTCTCCTCCTCTTTCTCCCAGTTTTAAATAAATGGAAAACGCGATTCCACTAAGCCTCTACAACATTTATTCTTTAATATTGACGGAAACAATGAAAAAGCAATTTACCCCAGAGATTACTCAATTTTTTTTGGCTACGTTAATCGCACAGCGTAGCAAGTATCTACTTGAAGGTACATGGCCCAAAAATTGTAAATCTTACGATTGAAGCAGACTGCAAAAGTCCTTTTACTTTGGACAATTGCCTGACAACCCCGCGGCAATCTGAAATATTTTTGGTTCTTCCGCATGGCGAGTTTTGAATTAAGTCCTGTTTTAAGGCACGAAGTAAACTTGATCTGAACTTCGAGATCCTTTTTGGAAGGTGCGAATCTGAATTTGCCCCTAAATTTCTTCCTTAATAGTTACGGACATTCTTTTCCTTGGGAAAACTTTGCGCTTTGTGATAGGAACTTCTTCCAACTTGTTTTGCTACATATTATGTTTGAACGCAGTTATTTTCAAAAATGTCATTCGTAGCAAATGCCCAACTTTCGTAGCAAATATTCATTTTGGTTTTCACTCAAGAAACGTAATTTTGCCTAAATACCTTTAACTGATGCGGAGTTTTAACAGAGCGCCCCAACAATTGTTATTTTCCTCTTTCGCAATGTCACATTTTTGTCTATTTCACAAATACCCTCTCTCCGTATTTGCTACAGTAGCAAATACCCACGCTCTGAATTTGCTACCGTAGCAAATGCTAACCTACGTATTAGCTACTATAGCAAATACTAACCTTCGTAGCAAATATTTACCAGTGGGTATTTGCTACGGTAGCAAATACCCACTTATCATAGCAAATACCCACATCAATCCAACTCCCTCTCTCCCTCTCTCTCTCTCTACTTTCCTATAAAAATTATGTGTTATAAAACGGGTTGCCACGCAGCCTGAGCAAAGCTTCTCAAAGAGCAACTTAGACAGCAAAATCGTGAGGTACTTGTTCACAATTAGAATCGACCAAATTTACCACCTGAGTTCTCCAAAACAATTTGCTCGTTTTAAAACGCGATTTTTTTATAGTCTCTAACACCTACTACTGAGTAAACCTTCATTAATTCTGCAATTAATTTACATTTGGACATTTCTGTAACAAATTGCAAAACAGAAACCGAAGGAATTCAATGGCATGAGTAAACGCAACATTAAATTCCCTTGTGTCTGATTGAATATAGTGTCTCGTTTGAGTTCAACTTTGTACACGCCATTGCAGCAAACAAACGAACAGACTCTCACAACTTCAAACACATTTGAATTTACATATAATGACTTTCTTTGCCATTTAAAATTGAGCAGAGGTAAATCTTCTTGGGTTAATCGCCGTAAAATCACTAAATGTGCTTGAAGAAAACATCGTCTAGATAGTCATGTTTCAAAGATTACTTGAAAGCCTTTTAAATTGCCTTTATCTCTACTCGCAAACGAAAATGTTTCAGTGAAGCCTCTCTCTTTAATTTGCATCACCTCTATCTTCTATACTAACCACTCACTGAAACATTTTTCAGTTAATGAAGGATCTTAATTACAGCCCTAAATCATTTGAGCTCTTTTATCAAGCATTTGGTTAAGTGTTTGAAAAAAAAAAAATTCTATTTACCAGTAGTTTGGTCCGTATTATGTATATGAAATCAATTAACGATTATATTTAAAAAATATATATTGAGACGAGTTTTCCAAATAAACTAGACGAATTACCGAGTCACGTAATGATGTGATGATAAATGCGCCCCAAACCAAATTTATTACCCATAGCTTATAGAAGGCAACCATTACACAAAATAAATTGAAAACATTTAAATAACCAAACTGCATACTCTTAATATAATCTTATGCTGAAGAAGTGAGAAGACTTTGAAAGGTTTTCGAGCCATCTTTTTTCACGCACTGTGTTTTTCATCAACACCATTAGTTTTTTTGAAGCGTAATATCGGGTGAGCAGTTTTGACAAGATTCTCAAATTGTAACAGCTCAGATAACGACTCTTCCAAGAGGCTAAAAAACTACTGAAATCATGAGATAATGTGGAAAAAAGTCCTGGTTCACTTTTACTCGCCTTGTTGCCAAGTCGTTGCCTTCCCGACACTAGGTTGAGTTTCAGCTTCTAGTCCTCGTTTGGCGGGTCATGGGGTTTGTGAAGAAAGAAGGGGGTGTACAATTGGAAGGTGTTTTCTTGCTCGTCATGAACTCTTTTTTTTATCCTCCGGTTATATATTTTTCATTTGCAAGTCATGGAATTCCGCGGGAGATTGTTTTAGTCCCTCCCCTTAATCGCATGAATGTTACAGCAGTAAATAAAGATTTATGTTGTTTGGTGCTTACAGTCTTTGGAGGTATCTAGTCCAGTGGAAAACTCCCGGGGGTAAGTTCTTTAACTGGTTATTGGACAAGTCCCTGTCAAGGAGACATCAGTACATCAGATGGTTAGATTTTCACTGTTAGATGATGCTCAGAACTATGTGAGACTCTTATCGGAAGAAAGTCTTGTTTTATTGCCTTCCCTTCCCTTCCTGCGGCCCTAACTCCTTAATCCTTAATTTCTTAGATAGGAAGCAAACCTGTTTCTTAATAAGCGTTAATAGTTTCTTAATAATCGTCCCCCTTGATCAAGCGCCCTCCTAATAATAAGCACCACTCCTATCAGCTGAAATTTTAAATAGGCGCCCGGGCAATTGTTGGAGAAAATGTTTTGAGTAAAGTTGGTTGACATAATTTGACGAAAGTTTTTTTATTAAAAATCAAGTGGAACTCGCGATGCAAATGGTCACGATAAAACTCTTTGATACAAATATTACATTCAAAAATAATCCAAGAATCCTCAGAATTTGTGTAGCTGCGCGAACGATAAAAATAAGGCCGTTAACCATATCTCAAGCTTACCAAAGACAGAAATAGTGAATATTTGGATAAACTGAAACTTTTCAGACATTGACATGTGCACTCCCTTGTATGCTCATCTCTATAAAATTATACCCAACGTGAAATACTGATTCTGATCGATCCTAGTGAGTTTATTATATCACCATAAATTACTCAAACAAGTTCACCATTATGGTGAAACATGTACAAGCAATCTGCGTCGGAAAGACTTTTTTTTTTTGGCATTTTGCTTTTGAAAATATCTTATCGTAAACTTAACTTCGACTTTTTGCTTGGTAATGAGAATTAAAACGGCGATATCAGTGATGAAAAGTCTCAAAAAAAGTAAGCGGAAAAAGGGTTTTTCGACCACACTGAAGAACAAAGAAACCAACTTTTGGTTGGTATGAAGGCGAGAGCGACCCGGCATCAGTTCAACAAAATAATTTGTGAAATTTTCATCAATAAAATACGATGGGACACAAATGTACATATAGAATACCAAATATATAGAGAAACTCTGATAATTTCCAGCTTCCTTCACTTCATCTAAAAAAATCATTGCCAAAAACAAGATAGTTTCAGAAATTAACGCCCAGTGCGTTAAGCGTGAAAAAATGTGTCTCAGAAACGGGAAATACCATGAGATGATTGTGAAGAAAGCTGTCCTCTTCGGTGAATATGATGAGAGAAATATATGACAAAGAAAATGTTTTCGCAACTTTTGGAAAAAAATTGTGGTTGGGCGCGCGGAGGTTATTTGAACTATACGTGCTTGCTTGGAACTAAGTGTTTAGATTATCACATATACCACATCATGCCATGGACACCTGAATAGGTCATATGAGTGAAATGTTCGTTATTTTTCTGGAAGGTTTATAGCCAGCTAAGAAATTGCACGACAATGTTTACCATCGGCTCATGCTAGTGGTGAAATAGTAAGTAGAAGATAGTTCCCCAAGGGCATATAATCAAGATTTTGTTCTTTACTTTTGGCCGCATCAAGTCTAGGTTTTTCAAACGTATAAACGATTATCCTGGCAGCTTTTCACCGAACAACTTTCGACGAATTACTCCTATTTAAACTGGCAGTACAGTATACACGCTACCTAAGAGAGACTGACAGCATGACCTGGCTCATCATCCAAAAATTAATCAGCCTTTCATAACACTAAGTCGTCCTCAAAGCAGCAAAGAGAGTCCTAAGGCTCACAACATTAGGTGATATTATGTCGCACGGAACCTCCAATGTTACTCTTTGTTAAAACTCTGAAGCCTTTCTCAGTGCTTTGGGAAGCCATTCTATCATTATAAACTAACCAATCTCATCGCCTCCTTCTCTGTCCCTTTCTCTTCTATTGTCAGACCAAGAGAAAATAGCTCTCTTGAATCAGTCCTAATCAGCCAGTGTAACTTTCTCTAACCACATTTTCATTTTAGGTTGAAACGACACCTTCATTCCCGGTATTAAGGACATTAGTTGTACTTATGCAGTGGTGATTCAGCTTCTAAGCCAGAACATAGTATACGAACATGACTAGACTGGACATGCAAGAACCAATCACTATACGGGCAGAACAAAGCTCATCAGAATCAAAGTCTATATCTCAATCCTTCCTGCTTCTTTTCCTTTTTCTTTTTCTCTCCTTTTAATGTATTATCTTCATAGCTTCAAGTTTTTTACGATATGTATGAGATTATTCGGTTTCCGTTTTATAAACAGAATCTAAAATCGATACCATTACCACTTTGTGGATCGGTAACAGGCTGGGCCTCCGAAAACTAGTCTAATTGATGTGATGAAAAAGGTTTAAATGAGATTTATTGTTGCATGAGAGTGCATTTTGCGCGAATTCCATAGAAAAACGCGATTAAATATATATCTGAGTAGTAAGGTAATTGCAACCGTAACAAATACTCACTATGCTTATTTGCTGCGGTGGCAAATACCTACCTTTGCGTACAAATACCCTCTCTCCGTATTTGCTACTGTAGCAAATACCCACCCATAGGAGCAAATATCCACCCTCCGAATTCGCTACCGTAGCAAATACTAACCTACGTATTTGCTACTGTAGCAAATACTAAACTACGTAGCAAATACTTACCAGTGGGTATTTGCAACGGTAGCAAATACTCACTTATCATAGCAAATACCCACATCGATTGAACTCCCTCAGTCTCTCCCTCCCTCCCTCTCTCTCTCTGCTCTCCTATAAAAATTATGCGTTATTAGGCTGGTTGACATCCGGCCTGAAAACCATTTTCGATCTAATAAACCTTCTCAAAAAGCAAATGAGAAAGTAAAATTGTGAGGTACTTGTTCACAATTAGAATCGATCAAATTTACTATCTGAGTTCTCCAAAACAATTTGCTCGTTGTAAAACGCGACTTTTATTTTAATATTCTATTTGGTGTTGAGGTAGACACTATTTAAAATTTTACAGGGAAAGCTTTTGACCCCTCTCTTTATTGTCTGCATTGTGACAGGTGGGTTGTCAGCGATAGACATAACAGTAGAGTGCACATTAAGCTAACGCGTAAGATCAAATATTAGATTTCTCAGTGCGTGAGCGGGCGGTGTTCTACAAATACTGTGATCTGATTGGTACCGTGAGTGGACTGTATTCTCCCGTCCGGCCCGCTCACAGCACGCGGTATCCAATCCGTTGCGTGTTGAGTCGCCTAGTGAGCATTGCAGCTTTTATAAGCAAATGTTTCGATCAAAACATGTCGCCGATATATCGTTTATCAATTCTCTCATCTCTCCCTCTCTTTCCCTCTCTCTCACTCTATCTCAAATCACTTTGGATTCTTTTGTGGTAGCAAATTATGAGTTATTAAATGGGTTGTCACGGGGCCTAACAATCGTTTGTAATTTAATGATCCTTCTCAAGAAACAACTAAGAAAACGTAAAAACGTGAGGTACTTCTTCACAATTATAATCAATTAAATTTACTTTCGGAAATCGGCCGAACAGTTGGTTCGTTTTCAAACGCCAAGCAATGATTTGAGGTCCACGATCTGCTATAAATACACTTTCGTTGAGTCTTTGCAAGTCCGTTAGATTTTGGACATTTCTATTATAAATTTCACAACAGAAACCGAAGAAGTTCAATGACATGAGTAAACGTAGCATTAAATCCCCTTAAGTGTTTCATGTTACTTCAGTTTTTCGGTGGAAGAAAGACAAGATTTGCACACGCCATTGCGGTAAACAAACGAACTCTTTACAACTTTAGAGGATACGTTTGAATTTACTTAGACTTACTTTCTTTATCACTTAAAACTGAACAGAAGTAAATCCACGTGGACTTATCGCCGATGGAAATGACCATTACTTTCCTTATGATCACTGATTGTTTTTGTAGAAAACATCGTCATGATAGTCATGTTTCAAAGATTGCTTGGAAGCCCTTTAAATTTAACCTTTATCTCTTGACGCAAATAAAACTGTTTCGCTGAAGCCTCACCCTTTGATTTGTATCACCTCTTCTTTCTATATTGTTTACTACTAGTTTTTCAGTTAATAGCCGGGAGGATCTTGCCGTAATTGCAACCCTAAATTATTCGGGTGTTTAAAAAAAATTTAAAATATTCCCATATTCGAAGAAACCTGTTTATTGCCACATTATTATCTAGGACTTTGTAAGCTTCAACTACAGCTGAATCGCTACAGGTTGTTAGTTTCTTAATAAGTGCCCCCTCGATTGAGGGCCCTCCTTCCAACAAGCGCCCTTCCGTTCATCCGAAATTTTGAGTAAGCGCTCGGCCGATTATTCGAGGAAATGCGTTAAATAAAATTGGTTAATTAGGTTTGACGGAGGGGATTTTTATTGAAAATCAAGAGGGACTCGCAATGCATCAAGTCATGATAAAAGTCTTTGATAAAAGTAGTACATTGCCAAGTAATTCAAGACTTTTCTAAATTTGTGAATTAACACAGATCTTGATGTCATCGTGCAGGATGTGGACCAGCCGGCTTTCGTTTATCTCTCTTCGCCCTCCCCCTTCACCCACGACTGTGTTATATGGCTGCGCAAATAAGCATTTCGACCATCCAAAGCTTACCAAAGATTAAATTATAAATTTTTAGTTAAACTGAAACTTTTCGGACATTGTTTTATTTAGCTGTGTTCATTCTCTGGTACGTGGGTTATTTTGTTAATATATAGCTAATTATATACCCAACATGCAAACCTGATTCTGATTGGTCCTAGTGAGTTCAGTGTATCACCATAGCGCGACATATCCGCGCAGTCTGCATTGCAAAGTGACTTAAAAACGGCACACAACATGAGGTGTTGGTACAAAAACTGCCCCGTTGTGACTTTGATGAGAGAAATAGAACAAAGAGAAAAATCTCCAAAGCCTTAAAAGAAAACTGCGGTAGTACCCAGGTAATTTGGAGTACCTGCTAGCCCGGAACCGAGTATTAAGATCGTCACAAATGCGGCATCATGTGGCCACGAACACTCGAGCAGGCTATATGAGGCAAATTCTTTGTCATTTTTCTGGGACTTTTCATGGCATCTCAGACATGCACCAATATTTGGCATCAGCAGTTTTTGCTAGTGAGGAAATAGTAAGCAGAAGAGTCGCCAAACCACTTTTAACCTTTCAACCGGATTCATTCCACAAAAAAATTCACAACCATTCACTAAGGCTCCTTGATTACATGAACTGAAACACCCGGCGTCTTCCGTCGCCATACATTAAAAAATCGCAATGAGGTTTACATCGACGGTCAAACGGCGGAAACTAAACCCTTCTGTGAAAACAGCCGGCGCATTATTAACTGTCAAACGAGTTCAAGGTCTTTCATATCTCACTATTTTTACTGCTCGTCGTAAACAGTTCAGGATATGAAGAAAATCTTTGGATCTGCGGACTGGAAAAGCCAGTCTTCATGTGTCCAAACATAATCACTGTGAAGTAATTCTTAACGCATACTCTGAAAATGTTAAATGGCTTCCTTCATGGTAAATTGTTGGAAAATATTCCTACCTTTCTCTCCTTAGAATGTTTTCGGTGCCTAGCATATGGTAGAGTCAGTCACAGTGGGTTTAAATCAACTCGGGCCCTCACTGAATCAAGTGACACACGTCTTTGAGAAAGAGGTTATAGACTCTTGCTTTGTAAAATTAAATTAAACCCTATACTTTCTAATTTTTAAAACCTTCCTTAGCCCTTAGCTAGTTTCCAACACCCAAGCAGTTATGACGGACAAATTCTAAGAATCAGCTAGTCTTTTCGCCGGATTGCTGACTTTAGCAAACAAGGAACTGCAACTAATATTTCGGTAAGAACGAGTCTCAACCAGCCACAATTTAAAAACAAATGTATTATGAATGACGATGGAGTTGCCGGCTTTTTGAATTCGCTAATGTATAATCTCAAATCGCTTCCATTCAAATGCGTAGCTAGATAAATGACAGTCAGTAAAAATGTAAGAAACACTTGCACGAATATAAATGGCCTCCAAAACTTTGTTGGATGTTAAGAAGTCAAACTTTTAAAAGTTGGTCCAATCTTACAATGGATTTCACTGTCAGTTTATATTCGTACTGCACCCGAACTTATCTCTGAGATAGTGTTAAAGATGGGAAAGGAATTTAATTATACTTACTTACTAGAGGTTATTCAAATCTAACTGAATTCATCATTTCGAATTCCTTCCTATTTGTGATTGTTTCTGATATACTCAATAAACGCTCGTTGTCGCACTCATTTACTTCATTTTGTTATTTTCCATATAAAGAAAAAAGTCAACTGAAAATAGATCACAAAACGCTAACTGATTCGATGTACTTAGAAATGTAACAGAATATTGAAAAGCGAAACAATATAAAAGGAATTCACGCACCGGCATTAGCGGCTTTAGTTCTCAGGAGAATATCCAAACACGTGCGTTTACTAACTCAACTAATCGTTTACTAATCAAGTTTGATATACTGTTATACGATAAACATAAAGACGTCACGGTGACACTATTAATGATCGGGCTGCCATCATATATTCGAGTAAGTTATAAAATTCTGGTCGTCGATTCAAATTTACCCTGAAAAGTTCTTCGGATTCGTTTGAATTGATATCTAAATGTAGTCAATAAGACCAAGAACTAGTCGAGGCCCCGTGTAGCAGTGCATGTGTTTCCTCAGGTTCTTTACCGGATTCAAGTGGTATTTTGTTTGAGCAACATATAAATCGCGATAACGTACTGTGCGCTGTTTGTCATATCGCTGAAACGATATTTTGGGAAAGATATCTCGGCGATTTATCGAAAGAAAGTTACTTTTGCGCCGCACTATAAATCACCTGAGTTGAGCATCTCTCGTCGTTTACTGCCCTGAAGTAATTTTTTGCCCTTTGGGCTTTTATCTCAGTTATTTTATGATGCCTTTTAATTTGCCCCTATCAAGGAGACTTCTTATTTAACTGCGGCACAAACCATGTTCAAATTTTCCATGTAGTGCAACTTTTGTCTTTTCAATTGAAGTTCATTGAGCTAAGAGGCCTTTTCCACTATTTTATATAAAATCTTTTAGTTCTTAAGTTGTCGGACAGAGAATTATCTTCAGTTTTCAAGGCTGACGTCGTTAAAGAGAGATTCTTTAGGGACAATTTTAAAAGTGTAGCGTAACAGTCTGAGGTCCCAAGATCGCGCAAATAAAGAAAACGGATTTTGTCAAGAGGATATCAAATGTATATTCTCTTGATCCCATGTAGGCTTACAATCAGCAATCGCTTCGGAAATTCTCCGTTTAATAAAGTTTGGCTCTAAAAACTTCAAGATTCCGTAAAAATCACCATTAAATTAAATCAAAACAAAGAGCGAACATAACTAAATCATACCCAACATAACACATGTTTTCCGCAGACTAATTTCTTTGACTGACTTGTTATTGCCCCCAAAGCAACAAAAACAACCAGTTATTGCATTCGTTCGCAGTAACAACAATGTTTATCGAAAGGAGAAGAATCACTGAGTATGGTGGCATGTCGAAATGAAAGAAATGATGAACCTCGCGCCCTGTCATTTCAGTGCCTGATGCGAGGCCTTTTATCCTCGAATATAAAAGCGTCATGCGCTAGCTTCCTGTGACTGAAAGGAACATAGGTTAGAGCTGAAACTCCACACCCTTAGTGAATTTTGTGCGTGGGCATGACTTACCGAAATCAGGAAAATTCTTCTCCAAAATTTACAGGCATTTGTTACTGGATTTTTGTAGGTATTTTCAGCCCCATCAAAGGAGATGGAACTAATGACAAGTAGAAGAATTTGACTGACGTAAATATATACTCAGCCATATAATGCCTTAGTTAAAATTTGAAAAGAACTTGGATCGTGGAATTTTAACTGCGGGAACCAAACTGCCTACGAAAAGTGAAACGCAAGAAAGTGATGCTCAAAAACTTAGGAAAAAAAGAATTGTGAAATAATCAAATTTAACAAAAATAGATGCATTAGAATCATATTAAATAAAGACACCAAGTGTACAGCAAAAGAAGGACGCCCTGGCTATGAGATAAGTTACGATTGGGCCATATCGCTGATGTGATATCTGATGACAGAAGCTAATTCAAAATTAAAAAAAAAAATACGGTGAGCTGAATGAAAGAAAAAAGTTGCAATTTGAAAAGAAAAGCAAACAAATAAAAGAGACAGGCCTGGTTGAATGACTTATGATGATTGCGCTTTCTTCAATCATCCCATTTTCCTCACCGTTTTCCAAGGTTTTCTTTACATCGATCTTCAACATATTATGGCCACACATGATGTATCACATGTTTGAAAGGGAGTAGGTGAGCACAGATAGCCACACTTCACTATGACTCGTTGCAAAAGTAAATCTCTCCCTCACAAAAATATGAATGAGTACCTTCATCAAAGGTAGACTGCAAAGGTCCTTTTACTTTGGACAATTGCCTGACAAACCCGCGGTAATCTGAAATATTTTTGGTTCTTCCGCATGGCGAGTTTTGAATGAAATCCTGTTTTAAGGCATGAAGTACTCTGAACTTCGAGATCCTTTTTGGAAGGTGCGAATCTCAATTTACCTCTAAATTTCTTCCTTAATGGTTTCGGCTATTTTTTCCTTGGGAAAACTTTGCGCTTTGTAATAGGAACTTCTTCCAACTTGTTTTGCTACATATCATGTTTTAACGCAGTTTTTTCAAAAATGTCATTCGTAGCAAATGCCCAACTTTCGTAGCAAATTCTCATTTTGGTTTTCACTCAAGAAACGTAATTTTGCCCAAATACCTTTAACTGATGCGGAGTTTTAACAGAGCGCCCCAACAATTGTTATTTTCCTCTTTCGCAATGGTGCATTTTTGTCTATTTCACAAATACCCTCTCTCCGTATTTGCTACCGTAGCAAATATCCACCCATGGGAGCAAATACCCACCCTCCGAATTTGCTACCGTAGCAAATGCTAACCTACGTATTAGCTACTGTAGCAAATACTAACCTACGTAGCAAATACTTGCCAGTGGGTATTTGCTACGGTAGCAAATACCCACTTATCATAGCAAATACCCACATCAATCCAACTCCCTCTCTCTCTCTCTCTCTCTCTCTCTCTCTCTCTCTCTCTCTCTCTCTCTCTCTCTCTCTCACTCTATATACAATCACTTTGGATTCTTTTAAAAAACTGTTTCGACATGAATTTTGTGTCAGCAAATTATGAATTATTAAATGGGTTGTAACAGGGCCTAAAAACCGTTTGTAATTTAATGATCCGTCATGTTACTTCAGTTTTTGGTGAAAGAAAGACAAGATTTGCACATGCCATCACGGCAAACAAACGAACAGCCTCTCACAACTTCAGAACATACATTTGAATTTGCTTACACTGACTTTCTTTGTCACTTAAAAGTGGACATTCTTTCCTTACTTTATTTATGATCACTGATTGTTTTTGAAGGAAACGTCGTCATGATAGTCATGTTTCAAAGATTGCTTGGAAGCCCTTTAAAGTTAGCCTTCTCTTTACGCAAATAAAACTGTTTCGGTGAAGCCTCTCCCTTTCATTTGCTTCACCTACTCTTTCTATACTATCTACAACTAATTTTTCAGTTTATAGCCGGGAGGATCTTGCCGTAATTGCAGCCCTAAAATATTCGGGTGTTTGAAAACAAATGAAAATAAAAATGTTGTTCACCGCAGGTCGGTCCGTATTATATACATTACATCAATTAACGGTTATGTCTGATAAACGAGAAATTCTTGAGACGAGTTTTCCATCGAAGTAAACTAAACAAATTACTGAGTCATTTAATGATTAATGAATAAAGGGGTAAGTTTCTAAAGAAACTGTGGTGCTGCGTCGGTGGGAGAGTATAGCAGGTAATTTAGCGTTAACAACTGGGTTGAAAACGTAAATTAGCCACCGTAAAGGGTAAAAAAGCTGACGTTTCGAGCGTTAGCCCTTCGTCAGAGCGATTAGGCTAACGCTCGAAACGTCAGCTTTTTTACCCTATACGGTGGCTACTTTGCGTTTTCAACCCAGTTGTTAACACTAAATTACCTGTATTTAATGATTAAAGCGCCCGAAACCAAATGAACTGCCCATAGCAGAGAAGGCAGCTATTACACAAATCCAAACCAGTCGTAATTACTCGTAATATGACCGCGTAAGAGGGACTCGCGGTGCATCAAGTCAAGATAAGATTCTTTGATAGAAGTATTACATTTCCAAGTAAGATAAGATTCTTTGATAGAAGTATTACATTTCCAAGTAATTCAGGGCTTCTCTGAGTTTGTGAATTAATGCAGATTTTGATGTCATCGTGCAGGATGTGGACCAGCTGGCTTTCGTCTATCTCCCTTCCCCCTCCCCCTTCACCCACGATTGTGTTATATGGCTGCGCAAATGAGTATTTCGATCATCCAAAGCTTACAAAAAAATAAATTATGAATTTTTAATTGAACT
This sequence comes from Pocillopora damicornis, assembly GCF_964200805.1. Taxonomy (NCBI): domain Eukaryota; kingdom Metazoa; phylum Cnidaria; class Anthozoa; order Scleractinia; family Pocilloporidae; genus Pocillopora; species Pocillopora damicornis. The sequence goes on from NC_142671.1 coordinate 27,890,417, forward strand.
GACGCTTTTCAGACATTGGTTTTTTAATCTGTGTTCATCTCTGGTACGTGGGTTACTATGTTTATCTAAAGATAAATATACCCAACGTGCAAAACTGATTCTTATGCGGAACGCGTCAGGTCTTCAAATAAAGTGAGACTTTATTTGAAGATGTGATGCGTTCCGAGATTAATTTTCTCGGTCAATTTCGACCCCATAATGCTGTTTCAATGCATGCTGCCAAAACAAAATGGCCACTAGCTGAGGAAATGCGGTCCGATCCAATTATTGGAATTAGTGAACTCGTTGGGATGCAAATGCACCGAAATAAGAGGGGGCCAACGACTGTTCCCTGACGGACAGAGAGAGCACCGGCAGTTACAACGATATCCATTGAAAATTGACCACTCGGCTGAAAAGTTGCTGGTGAAGAAGATTACCATTTTTCACTTCTTCGTTTTTGTTTTGACCTTAAGAGTTTGATATCAGATCAGATGTTAAACTTCACTCAGGGACTCCAGTTACAATAATTAGCACATTTGGTTTACGTAGTAAGAGATTTGTGGTTTTTCGAAGACTAGGCCATTGCCATTTGTGAATTTTTAAGAAAGAGTTTGCCGCAAATAAATGATATGAGTTCATCGGTTCAAGGGAGTAAACGCCGTGGATATACTCGAGTGCATGCGTAGACGCCACCGCGTTATGTTTGGGACTGCCGGTAGATTGATTATGGTTGCGAGTTTCGCCATTGGTTTCTGTCACGTCTCTCCTCTTTCCCTGACTAGTGCTTCGTTTCTGTTTCGCCGTTCTACATCTAGAGTCATTTCTCTTGGAACTCAATTTCGACTTGACCGTGGAACTATATTTCAAAGGACTGTTCTTGTTTAGTGCCTTTGGGGGTCAGAAGCTCGTGTCTCATTGGTCAGCGACATGACCGAGTTGACAACCTTATTGATAAGTTGTGAAAATCATGGAAAACTTTAGGAACCGAGAACTCACGCTCTATTTCTGCGTCGTTCCCTTAATTCGATCGAGTTCATAGGATATGTATAATTTAAGGGTTTGTTAGAAACCTGACCAAAATGTTAACTGGCTATGAACGCGCCAAAGTGCGCGAGGCTACTTTGACATTCCCAGTACTTCTCCTTTTACGCCTTCTTATGCGAGGGTGGGCAAATAATCAATTTTCTGAGTTAATAGCAGCTTTTCCTCGGCAACCGATCGGACTATCGAAAAAGCTTTTCACGGTTTTGCTGTCCATCATTGAAACTGTGTAGTTTCTTTGGCCATGCGTGAACACCAAGGCAGGTGACTAAGTTTAACATGATTAGTTTTAGTTGAAGGAATAGCACCCACTCACCATTAAACCAAGTATCTGAAATAATTATTTCTTTGTATTTAAAATTTTTTTAGCTTTAAGATGGTATGTACTTTTGAAGGGTTTACATGAAAGCGACGCGTAAGAGAACGGTTTTACGGAATACACCCCTCAAAGTCCACAGAACTTTGCAGACCTAATTTTTCTCGTTTGTCTAGAGAGTGCAAACGAAATTAGAGCCGTAGGGTGATTTATCGAACGTAAAGACAAGCACTCGCTTCCCAATTCCTTGCTTGAGTATATAAACTAATATGAAAAATAAAACGAACATGGAGAGACTATGGTTACACTGTTAACACTTGCGGTAGCTCAGCATGTCCAAGTCGTGCAGTTGTTGGGTTCTATGCGGTAAGTTTCAGTTTTCCCATTCATTATTTCAATGACGGTACGGCTTGCGCTCAAAGAAGCGAGCCTAAATTCGGCAACTAAGTCATTGCTCCCGTGGAAATTCGCTTTAATTTAATTTGAATTGTTTCTAAGATGGTCGTAGGTTTTTGCCAAATTTTTTTCGAGTCGGTTAAGACATACCTTTTATTTAAATAATGGCATTAAAAAAGGTGGGGCACCGTACTCGTTTATCAGAAAATCACGATTTACATCATTAGTGAGCTCTCCGACAAATAACATTCCCCATTTTGTTAAATTTCTCGCGCTACTCACGCGTGAAAATCATGCGCGATAAAGATGTAGAATGTAATACATAGGAATCACCTTGAAGATTAAATCAAGGATCAGTAGGTGTTTCGCGAGCTTTAAACGAATTTTTGCGTTTTACTTGTTATATAAAACGCAGAAAACCTTTTAAATCTCTATCATCTGATATGTCTCGCATCATTGAGAATATACGCTTAAGAAAACTGCGACCTTCAAGCCATCTTTTGCATCATCCATACCCTTCTCTAAGTACGTTTGAATTACGTTAGATTCCTCCTCTGAGTTATTTCTAGAAACACCTTCTCTCTTGTCTCTTTGTCCTTTTTAAAAGCGTTTTTTTTCGCTCTTTGCACTCTGGTAAGTAGGGATCGGTATTCATCAATCTAAATTCTTAACAGCTCTGAATCTTTCATTTTCGCCACTTTGCCACTTTGATTGGTTTCCTCGTCATTACGTCAGTGAAAGATTGCAGTAATTACGAAAAAAAGCAATAAACCGAATATTCGAGCTATTTAAGAGGACGATACGTTGACAAATGAATGAGCGTCAGCCCTTCGTCAGAGCGATTGACGAAGGGCTAACGCTCGAGACGACAGTTTTTAAGCTCTTTACAGTGGCCAGTTTACGTCATCAACTCAGTTGATAATGCTTAATTACCCTTATAAGATGACAAGCCTGTTGTAGTACATTACTTTGAAGTTCTCCATTTGTATAAATGATAGGAGTTGTCAATTAATTGGTTTAAGTCCTGTACCTGTTTGAAAAAATTTATGGGGTATATAATCTAAAACTCAATTCATTCCATTGATGATCACTGTATGTAAGTATATATGTTATGTTCTTTTCTAGACATACAAAGGAACAGCCCTACTTACAGTGTGAAGAGAGGATTTCCGAAGCCTGTAAAAGCTCCTTCTGATATTTCCTCTAATTTGTTGTTGGAAAAATCCCTACAACCATCAAATCACCAAAATAAAGCGTTAGCATAGAGCTGTTTGGTGATGCCGGGCGGAACTTTATTTTTTCTTTAGTAGTTTACCGTGACGCCATTTTGCCATGTTAAGACAGCGAAGCGCGAAAAAGATGAGACGGTATTTCACTGCACACCAGGGGAAATACGAACAGATAACGGAGCAACAAAATGGCTGGGCGGAATTATCCAAAATTTGATTATTTTCACATTTTCTTAGGCTTTCCCTTTTTGATTCTTTACTTCACGTGATTGACCAGAACAGAATTTCTCCTTACAATATCAATACATCATCAAGAACTCAAAAGCTGAGAATGAAAAAAAAAATTAATTAGGGGATTATTAGTTGATCGGATACCAAATCCTCCAAACTAACATCACAAGAATTGTATAGAAGACAGTAAGGAGAATTACTAATGAGATTTTAAGTGCATCAGAATTTTTTATTGGTCACGAATAACACTTTATTGATGTCCTTTGTGTTGCTTTTGTCTTTCGTGCCGCGCTGTACGCGATCGACTTGGATTAGGCCTTGGGAAGGATTTCGAAAACTAGGAGCTAAAGTAATCGGAAATTAAATAATCATTAAAAAAATAACCTATGATGTTATGGCTGAACACACTTAAAGAACAATCATTTTCTCGCTGGTTGTTTACGTATTGAGCCTGGTTTCACGCGAGATTTTATTTCTAAAAATTCATTGAAATTCTGAAATGCTCCAAGAAAAGGTTGAAAGGCTATCTTAGACTCAAATACTTGTACACTGTGAAAAAAATTACGACGCATACTCGTATTTAAAAAGCTCTGTTATTTGGGGATAGCCCCCTGACGTACTTCTGAGCGCTCCAAAGTGTTCTTGAAGTTTTCAGCCTGCAGCTTGACATGGTGGTGAAATTCCATTAACTGTTAATTGTTGCCTCCCATGCGACGTCCCAAATGTTGACAAAAACGACAACGCAAATAACTACTGCAGAAAATCATTTGATTGAAATAAACTGCTATCACTGCGTAAAGACCAATGAAATGAACTTTATAGCTGGTTTGAAGGCTTGGAGACATTCTGTATGCGCGTCAAACTGAGTATGCTGCAGGAAAGGGATTATGGTGACCCCGCCCTATTGCAAGTTCGCCCTTATTACCCTTTTCGAGTTCACCGCCACCTTTATTAGTTTGGCCCCAAATCTCTCGACTTGTTTCCCAATCACAGAGCCGTATTTTTTTCATGTCCAAGTCGTGATATTATTTGCGACAAGATGATTTTTTCACGTGCAAATCCTAGCCGTGTTAAAAATGCATGACCTATGCGGCACGAGTAATGCAAAGCCGCTACGTTACTCCAGTCTCAATCTAACGAGTCTCACACAGTTTTGTGCTATTTTGCGCAGCAAAATTTAAGAACTTGTCTTGCCATAGTTTCCAATTCTCTGCGAATTCTCCTTTTCACACCTTGAATACCACGGATGCATAACATAGTAAAAAATCGTCGATGGCGAAACTTCTGACGACGGTTTACTTGAATTTGAACCGGAGATTTCAACCTTATCAGACATTTGTACTCAGTTTTTTTTTTTTTGGACAAATTTTGAACTATTCCACCAAGAGATACAAAATTACGTCAAAGAGGGTAAACCACACAAAGAAGTTCATCGATCAAGGTTTTAGTTCCATTCATTTCATACCGAAAAAAGAAAAAAATGCATCACACTGGTCACCTACATAGGTAACAAAAGCTGAATAAAGTCGAGCACATGACAACTTAAAGTTGATTCAGTTATTTTGTGGAAAACAAAGCTGCAGAAAGTTGAGACATGATGTGTCCATTTAAATGTTTGGTACAAAGCATTAGAAGAAAACGGTGCATGATGAAAGATTCTCGAGTTCTATTTAACCTTGAAAAATAACTTTGAACTGGTTAATACTAACGAGTTTAAGTTCGTATAAATTAGAAAGTTTTTACTGATACACCGGCTATCTTCGGATTATATTTTTTTCATAATAAAGGTCTAATTACGACCTCCCTCTAAAGGATCGCTTATTTATTCCTCAATAAATCCCCAAAGATGTTAAGGCTTTAATAGCGCCTGGTTAGATTGACATTAGATTTACATTCTTCCAAGAAATAAGTAGGTAAATTAAACTCCTGTTAAGTCTCTCTTGGCTAGTTCCAATTCCAGTTGATCCTCATTATTGGTATCAAAAAATGATTGACTGATATTTTCCCTGTGTCCGTTAGTCAGTCAGCTCAGAGGAAATTCCTCCGCCCCGCCCCCTCACCCCCTCGAGGTAAGACTTCGGTTAAGCGCTTGCATGATCAATTACGTGTCCATTCCGTCACCGAGAGCGACAATCTTACTGTCTAAGTGGCTATTTATCTTGAGCATCCCGTCATGATGCTCGACTAAAGGTGTTCACCAAGTCATATCATTTCTGTCAGTGACGCCGTACTATCCACAAACTAGAGTGCCTGGTGCATGTTATGGAAATCATTGAGGAACAAAAGTTGGGGTCACATGACGAGCTGCAATCGCCGTGAGAAGTTAAATTATAATCAAAAAAATATCTGAAAAAATTTGCAATTTTGCCAAAGGTAACAGTAGAATCAAGAGTACGATACCAAGCTGATGTGAACTTTCAAGATCTGAGCGAAATAGTCAAAGCTGCTGTTACTTTAAATGAAAAGGCCCTGTATTATGATAGACAGATCAAAATCAACCAAAAGAGACTAATGAACTGTTAAAAATTTGGAAATCAAACGATATATAACACGGAGCTGACCAATCAAAGGACCGAACTTGTTCAAATAACACGTGACTATGCATGTGCTTGATTTCGTTTGATGACTTACGCCCACGTTTATAAAACGTTTATCTCAGAAGATGACATTATTTCTTTCGACATCTTTACCCGGCGGATCACGCTCAATGACGGGTAAATTTTCCTCGATGTCCTCACCTTTACCGTATGCACGATGAAAAAGACGTTAGCTATTTTTTGTTTTGTTTTGTTTTCTTGATCACAGAAAGAAATGATGGTTTCTAATCCGCAGACTTAGATCTACGTCGCTTAACCCTTTAACTCCCAGATCAAATTTGTCATTCTCCTTACTGTCAGCCATACAATTCTTATAATGTTAGAGCAGAGAATTTAATATTGGATCAACTAATTATCCCTAAATTGATATTTTTCTTTATTCTCATCACTCATCTGGTTGGTTTTGCATTGATATTGTGGGGAGAAATTCTGTCTTGGTCACTCATGGGAGTTAAAGGGTTAATGGTTTTCACCAGGCATGTACAGCCCCCTTCGCTGTCATTCCTGTAAGCAACACCTCATGGTTTAGGGAAGAGTCAGCTCAGCATCTATACACCCTTTCTTCCTCCCATTTCATCCCAACACTTATCTGGGTAAGTTGTAGACCTTGATCTCCTTTTGGTCCCTTTGAACAATTATAAAATCAAAGTTCAATAGTCTTACTTACAGCGTCAGAACATAAATGTCGGGGAGGTAAATTCCGCTAAAAACTTCTGAAGATAGATTCTTTAATTGGTTGTGAGACAAGTCCCTATAATAAAAATAACAACAAGAAAATGTAAGCCACGAACTATAGGATAACGTTCCGCGTAATGAATAAACGTGTATGACTACATCTTGATATGATTTGACTGGTTAAGGCTATTTTTTTTATCATAGAATATATCTTCATTGATTAAAATTTAACTTGGCTTTAATTGCACTGAAGCTGGTTATTGATGTAAACTTATCCTGGGGCTGAATAATATTGTTTACTTGGTATTTTCTGAAGGAGGTGACATCTACTAATCTAACTAAAAGTAACAATTTCAAAATCACGAGAAGGATGATTTTCAATTAACTGGGTGGAGTTGAAATGAAATTTTAAATTTAGGGAAGTATTAAAAAGAATGTTAAATTAACTGTGCGTGCTATCCTTCAACCTCCGAATGGTCTTTCATTTAAACATTTTAAGCTGTAGAACAAAATCCTTCATTTCAAAATTATATCCAACTGCACAAAGTAGAGTACAAATAAGGCGCGAATAAAGCACAAATGAATCACAGATATCCCGCAATATTGTACAATTGGTTATTTTATACTAAAAAAATGACCTGTTTAACCGTTCGGCCGCACGCGCTTCGCTTCTCTAACCGCTTTACTTTTGCCGCCTAATAAAAAATGAGCAGAAACACTTGGCAGAAAAAAAGTTAGATAATAAATAATTTATTAGACATTTTGGTGTGTAGTATTGTTTAGTACTTTTACTTGTTGCGCATGTTTTACACATTTGTAATAATGTGCTTGATACTGGTGCTGCATGAAAAGATTTATGCACCCTCCATCTATTACCGGACGGGCGATTTCACGGGTGAATTAAACACGATAAACGGTAAGGTAAAAGTTTAACCTTCTACCTGAAAAACTGACCTTCTATCTGATTTATTTATCACAACTTAACAACAGTTTTGGGAGGACAGTTAAAACACGCATGACCGGTGCAAAGGTCAATCACAATGTCGCAACGCAACAGTAACCAAGTAGTGTCACGAATGAGCTCTAAGCTGACGTGAACAACATCTCTGTTGATGGCAGCTGGATTTTAGCAGATTTGCAGTCATTGGCAAAAGGCTTCTCGTTCTTTGAATGATACGCCCCGCCTGTATTATCTGCATGCCTCACATGCGTACACGTGGTTCTAAATACTCCTGTCGTGAAACGCAAATAAAAATATTCGCGCTCCCCGTTCAGACACCCATGGCGTGACACCCATGACCCTATCACTGAGTGCGAAGTTGTCCACCCAGTTCTCTCCTCTACCCGTCCAAAATACCTCGCACGAATTCGTGTTCAGGGTGTGCTACTCGGGGTGTCATTGGATAAGTCAATTGTGCGAAAATATACTTATTGTATATTAACACGACACTAGATGAGGACGAATCTCGTTCATACTCATTGCTTTTCCTTGGTTTTTTAATGAGCCTGGTTATTTGAAAACGCCGCGTTAAGACTATGTCTATCACTGAAAGGTAAGGCAGAATTTTCTAGTCACCCACCAACTCTCACCGTTCCTTGTTCATCGATCGATCATCGATCCTTGATCATCGGATCCAACCTCGATAGAGAACTTTTACTTTTGATTTTAGCGTTCCATTCCTTACGGCTGAGACTTAATTCTTGAATGTTACCTGTTGTTATTCTTTTAATATACGCTTTTCCGTTTCTCGTAGTTCAGCTCCTGTGGTGATGACTATCTTCAACATGTTCTTCATGAAAGTTCCTCTCATATAATTTATCAATCTGACTGCCATCTCCCAGTCAGAGAACCTTGACACGCCGTCGATGCGGCTAAAATTCATCCTGACTGCAGTCGTGCGCACAATAGCCTTAACTTGAGGTTCTCCTATCTGAATATCAAGACTTTCCCCACCTACAAATGGAAATTTCTCTCCCATAGGAATACAGGCCCTCTGAGGCAATTAGATTTGATTAGTTCCTCGTCATTTCCTCGGCACCTTCCTGAGCCGTGATCGGCTGGAGTATTCTTCGCGTTAATGTATCGAAAATGTGGATGCTATATTCCTAAAAAATTGTGAGTTTGACTGAAGAGCAGCGTGAGGCTGGAAAGGAGAATGTTCACCGAAGCACAGATTACTACTGCCAAATCAAATTTGTTGGTTCTTTTTTTGATAACTTTGGAGTCGACTGAGTAATCCCAGTGGCAAAGAAGTATGTATGAACGCTCACCGAAGCGCAGTTTAAGACTGCGAAACAAATTTTTGTATTTTTATCTTTTTGTATCTTATTAGTAGAAACGGCTACTAGTCACAGTGGCAAAGGAGCATGTGTGTATGCAACATATAGAGACAGATCAGTTTGCGCAGAGGCGTGTACGTAGTCGTCGTTGTATCGCCGACTCAAGCTGTCTCCATTTCAATTTCTATTCGCTCTGTTCCGTTGTTTAAATCGCTCCCTATTTTGTCCGGATGATTTGGTTTCCTGTGTATTTCGTGTTGTAAACATTTATGAGTGCCAAAAATCTCGGATAGAGTAGATATCCATCGTACAAGCTATCAGTCAGCGTTTAGGGTCCAAAATAGACTTTTTCCAATCCCGCCATCCCGCCGCTATAAATCATTCCATCCCGCCATCCCACCGCAATGAACATTTTCATCCCGATCCCGCCTGGTTAACCCCAAGTTGCTCGAGTTCACCGCCGATGGACAAATTAAAGCCTTTATAGCACTGATAATGTACTCACGTTATGCTGAAAAGAAAAGATTTTAGAAACACTCGGTGTGATGAAGTGAGACAAAAACTCCATCCACGGAAGAACCAACAGAAAAGCTACCGTGTTACATAGACAAGATATGAATAGAAGATATGAACTCAATAAATTGACCTCGCTCCCAATGTGTGGCTTCATAGCTCAGTTGGTAGAGCATCGCACCGGTATCGCGGAGGTCACGGGTTCGAATCCCGTTGAAGCCCTGATTTTTTTCAGGCTTCTTCTTTCCAATTGCTTAAATTGGAAAATTTTTACTGCGATGATCACATTTCACTTTCATCTACAACCGCAGTACAAATATGAATTATTTCATATAAAAAAAAAAACTTCATAGACAAAATTCTTCAGCCAACAACAACAAGTCATATCTCGAAGATACAGCAGATTTGATCGACTTAATAGAAAAGACAAAGCTTCCGAAAGAATTGATACTCGTTTCAATGAACGTTACGAGTTTATACACAAATGAACGCCCCAACATCCACCCCCATTCCAAATTGCTTACTAGAGAGTTAATTTAAAGAAAGCGCTAAGGCTGATTTTGCAGGAAGACTCATCCCAATTCAACGAACAAAATTACTTGCAAACGCACAGAGCCGCCATGGGCCCCAAAATGGCAGGAGCTTTTGCAACTATCTTCATGGATAAAATGCAAATCCTTGATAAAGACGCTCGTTTGGAAACGCTACATGGACGACATAATCTCTCTCTCGAACACAAACAGATATGTCATCAATCAGTTCTTCGAACAAGCAAATAAAACCCACCAATAATCAAATTAACAACCGAAATAGTTTTTTAGTGACTACTTTCTATAAGGGTGAAAGATTCAACAGGGAGTCAGTTCTCGACATGAGAACCCACTTCAAACCAAGAGATACATTCCAGTACACATTCTATACAACGTGACACCCAGTGGGAGCAAAGAAAGGCTTCGTTAAAGGCGGAACTTTACGACTCCCTTGGAATACTTTTTCAAAAATAAATTCCAAGAGAACATTAGACAATTCAAAGCATACCTGGCTGAGAGAGACTACCCGAAAAAGGTTATTGACAACCCACTCTCAGAAGTGAAATTTAAACTGGACGTAAACGGGCCCTCCTCCAACAGGGAAAAACAAACAATAAAATCTTGCCCTTTATAATAACACAATACTATCCAACAGTTCCACACCTTAAAGAAATCATCCGAACAAGTGACAGTTAGTAAAGCAACAATCGTTGCTGAGAGAAATCCTCAAATAACCGCTTTTACTACTCTACAGAGCGGGGTGTTCACTCAGAAATACTCGTGAAAATATAACCATTTAGATTCGTATAAACACTTGTACAGAGAAAACTGGACGTACTACGGAATCATTCAGGCCTGTCAACCTCAATTAATTAAGCCCATTTCTAAAGTAAATAAATATTTTCATGATCCCGCCTATACGTGTCCTATTCTCTATCCCGCCTTCGAAAAGGATCGTATCCCGGTATCGTCTTTCTATTTTCATCCCGCATCACGCATTTACAGATCTTGTATCCCACATCCTGCCTCGATTTTAAGCCTCATCCCACATCCCGCAAAACCTATGTTGACCCTGAGCGTTGAGTTCGACCCCATCTTGGAATTTCATCTTCTAAAAGAAGGCATAGCAACTTTGTTCGTCGGAGATCTTACACACCATATTCTGCTTTCAACCTCACTCGTCTTAAGTCCGAGTCACGACTTAAACAACAAATAATTGTACTTTAAAGATAGAACCATGACAGCCATTCCAGTCTTGCGCAGATTAAGTGTATATCCCGTCCTCATCAGACAACAACAACAGCTACTTATCTGACTGTGTGCACGCCGAATGCTCTCTGTATTGCGAACAAATCTGCATTATTTGTTGATTCCGTCTATTAATGTAATGCTGACTTATTTGTAAAAACTGAAACCTTGTTATCGGATAACGACCCTGTAATTTGCAGTGCGATGACTTCACCCGCCTTCAAGCTATTTAGTTGCCCCAAAAGGGCTTGTGAAAGTATGAGTGCGCTTCTTCCTTTTATTTTTTTAACAGCTTTATTGGGTATGACTCATATAGCAATGATAAAATAATACAATGTACGATAACAATCGAAAATAAAAGACACAGCAAGAACAATGAACGAGCCGGAGCAAAGCAAACAAAAACAGTCGTGGACCTATTAGGCCTGGTGTGAACGGAACACAAAGACCTGTGTGAAGCACCACCCGTGAAATAAAAGAAGGAAACAAAATCATGAACATTGTGATTGGTAGCTCCTTTCAGACATTTGAACATGAAAACGAGGAAATTTGGCATTAAAAAAAATTAAGCTGATTTTTAGTCGGTTTTTTGCAAACTCTAATTTCGTCCGAGAACGTCTTTTGAATTTTCCGACCATCTCGTCTCCACCAAATCATCACGACTCAGACTTTTTATAATAAATCGTCGGCTGTACTCTAAGAACCAATCCTGTGACTATTATCGGTTTTGTTGAGGAATTTTCAGACCTCTTCGAACCTATCATTTCATCTCGTGATCATCTTTTCTTAAGTTTCGATATCTGCGTTGATGATCACAATGACACGGCGGCTTGTCATTTCTTTGGTTCATTGGAATCGATATCATTAACTCAACGTGTTTCGGAATCAACACATGAACTGGGCCATGTACTGGGCCATGAATTGTTTAACTGTCGGTGCTCGTGTTGGTGACTCGAACATTAAACCTGTGCCCATCGCTAGCGGTAAAATCTGTGTCCGGTTTGATTCCAGGCTGTCTAGGCCATCACACGTCACAAATATACGCAGCTTTTCATTTGACGTCTACGATATTCACCACATTAGGAAATATCTCTCACAACAATCAACTGAGGCCTTCATTAGTGAAAAAATTTTGCCATCTAACATCGCTTATTTTTTAATTACGTTGGCTGCCGATAAGAAACAGAGAGGAGTTTGAAATAGTTCCAACTACTTTTATGATTCGTTAAATTAAAAAATTTTGTGCTCCCTCTTACCTAAATAAGATCCCAGAATTTCCAATAACAGATTCCCTTTAAGTCATCTCTGTTTTCAGTCTGAAGCTAGCCTATAGCTGAACAATTTTTACTGTTCTGTTTAAATGTTTAAACAAAGAAATTTCTCTTTCAGCTATAATGCAGTCTTTGTGGTAACCTTTCATTCATATTCCCTTCTCTTCATAGCTTTATTTGATTGTAATATTTTAACTCTTAAACTGTGATGCGGATTGTAAATGTTATGGAATTTGCGCATCTAGATTCATCATCATTATTATTATCATTATCATTATTATTATCATTATCATTATTATTATCATTATCATTATTATTATCATTATCATTATTATTATCATTACCATCGTTAAAAATGCCCCAGTCTTATCATTGCCATGGTGTAGCTTTGTTAATCAGATATTCCAAGAGTAAGTGTTGCCACGCTCATGTATGAATGCCATCCACCAAAGGAGGAGCAATACTCCGAGACACAATCGCTTCCTGCCATCTTCGAATCGAGTAGTGGTACAAGGCAAAGACGATTATTGACTTTTTTCTTGATATGATGTCAAATCCGCTGGACTGAATAAACTGTGTTGCCTTTGTGTAAATTCCACTTCCTACCGAGCGCCCTAGAGTGTCTTTCCAATTCGGGAAGGAACGTCAGTTTTGGGTAGAAAAACTTACATATCATTTAATCCAGTGCGACGGTAACACAGCTCAAACAATCAACGCAACTAAAGAAGTTTCTTGTGCTTACAATCAAGCCATACTTTCGCAGTACAGGAAGGGGGTTTAAAGGGCTAGAGCAGGAGAAACTTCGACACCGTAAACAATGCACAAAGAAGAAAACATTTTCGCTATCTGTTTCTGTGAAGAGAACCAAGCCAAAATAAAAGATGGGAAAATGTTCAAACATGTTAATGAACGAGCTAGAGTTGAGCTATCGATGAAACAGTGGCTGACACTGTAAAAACATGGTTTCGTGCTTCGTTCCAAAATCTATATATTACAACAGCTGATTCGGACAGTTTCTCTTTTTGAAAATTTCGATAAAAAGCTCCACCACAGACATGTTCTGTCAATTGAAATCGTTAGTACGCGGCATTTTGCAAAAAATTTCCATTAGTTTGAAAGAAACCTTGATACAATGTGCTGATTGATTTACCTATTTTGTAAAAAAAAGCAAGTGTTCGAAGTGACCGAAAATAAGTCACGATGGCTCTTTCTCAAAAACAACTGTGTTGTGTTGAAGAACAATGTTGAGTCAGTCCGTAGTAATTTATATGAGTTATAACCCAGATTAAAAGGAATATCTGCATGGTGCGTGACAAAGTATATAATAGAAAAAACTCGTGATACGATATAAATAATGTGCAACTATTCTTAACATTATCGGATATATCTTCACTGGCCACACAAAATTTAAGCAGTGGCTTAATTAATATTCCGTTATCCTAAGGCCGAATAGCACTGTTTATTTGCATTTTCTGAGGTCGATACTATCTGCACATCCAAGTAGAGGTAATGATTTCAAAACCATGAGACACAATTTTTCGATTACTTGGCTGGAATGAAAATAAAATCTAAAATTTGAAGAAGTAATAAACAGATTGTTATGATAAACTTTGTGTGCCATCCTTTGACCCTGCATGGTCCATCATTCAAATATCTAAATCTGTTTACACATTTGAAATGTCTCATAAGGATAATCGTCGCTCGTGATTACAATCGATTCATTGTTTATTCAGCTTCATTTATTGAATTGAATTGATAAACTTAACGAAATATTTAAAATCATCATAAAAAGATATATCCTTTCAACTCCTCTAGACACACATTTTAACACTTACTTTGAGGAACCCTTAGGGGCAATCATTTTTACTGATTAAACAGCAACAACACGGCGAAAAAACTATTTCGTTACCGTCAGCTATAATACAAACTTTATGAAACAAGAGACTTTATGTGATCTTATTAAGCAGTTATAGGCGGTCAGAAAACGGTGGCTCGAGCTATTGGATGTTTGGCTCCATAATTAACCACATTTAATTTCAATTTATTGATTTCTGATTTTTTGCTTTGCTTTTCATTGACGTTGATTTGTAGTATAGGAGTCTTACTTACAGCGTCAACGACCCCCCGTAGGAAACCCTAATGCCAGCGAACACTCCTGGTGGTAAATCCTGTAACTGGTTGTTGGACAAGTCCCTGGAATAAATAAGTCATTTTAATAAAGTGTGAACTCTGCTGTATGCGACATGTGTGTTTTCCTACATCTTGAAAGCTCCCAACACTTGTTCAAAATATTAACATTAACGTTTGTATTTGCCTCACATTAGTGGATAATTAGATCAAGTTACTCTACCCTTGGATCCTAATGCAAAATAACATTGTTCGATTAATCTGCCAACATTTCACACCATCTGGTTTTCTGAGCAGTGGTACAAATTTTAAAGATGGCGAATACTTTGATCAGATTAATTGCTAGTCGATAATTAAAACTCGCAAATTGAAAGAAATGGGGGAACACATTTTAAACCACCTGTTGTCATATTCCTTTCATCTCGCTGGTGATAATAAGTTTATTGAAATGCCAAGTGACCAGAGAGAATCTTTCAGTCAAAACGCTGAAGAGTAACGCTGATATTAGCACATGCCTGTGATGTGAAATTCTTTCGGAAATCTCAACAAAGATTTATTATCACACTTAATATTAACTGAATTTTCATTTGAGCCACGAGCACTAATTTTTTACTGAGTGCCATCCATACAAGAATAACGGTTACACCGGGCGTTTTTAGTGCCGGTTGTCCATTTGTGGTCCTGAGCAGTAGTGTAGAGACTAAATGACTGTAAATATATGAAAATCATATATGTGAACTGCGAATAAACAAATGAATACGGAAGCGATCCTCGCATTAATGAACACTACTCAAGCGGTAGTGAAATTAAGGTTCAAGTCCTGTACAGGCCTGAATTTTTTTCAGGCCTTTTTTATTCAATTACATAGATGAGTTTACTTTATATTAAATTGATGAGTAAACACTATGGAGTTCTGTTAAGTTTTCCATCGATAGACTTTTACAACGATAGTGGATGGGCGACGCTCATTCAAATTCTGAAACACAAGCTCAAAACTTTTGAATCTTGATGATCACGTTTAACATCCTTCATGCCAACGAATGTTTCAGGAGCTGACTCCTCACTTGGACTTTGTTTGTTTGTAAAGCGTCTTAATGTAGTTCTGCGTCATATGATCATTAGTCTGAACGTCTCTGTACAATATCCCCCTGCCTCCCTTTTTTTAAGTTTATGTTGCCGGAATTTTAACTCAAGATTTCACTGGTTGCCAATGGACCGCATGCAACGCGCATTTTGTTGTTGTTGTTGTTGTTTTTCTTTTTAAATTTTGCAATAATTTTATAACGTACTTGATACTAGTGCTGCGTGAAAAGCTTTATGCATCTCCCATCTATTACGGGCGATTTTACAGGCGAATTGGACAAGAAAAACGGTTAAGCAAAAATAAAACCTTCGACCTAGTTTATTTAACAAAACGTGGCAATAGTTTGAGAAGACAGCAAAAATACGCATGATCGGTCTGAAAGTCAATCACGATATCGTAACGCAATAGTGACTAACGCAGAAGCGTTACGCGAAAGTGTCGCAAATCAGCTCCGAGCCAGACAACATCTTTACTGGTCGCAGCTGGTTATTAGCAGGTTTGCAGCCATTGGCAAAGTGCTTCATTCTTCTTCGAATGAAACCCTCTGGCCGTATTCTCTGCATGCCTCACAAGTGGACGCGTGAATTCTAAAAACTGCTGTACTACAATTAACGCAAATGAAGACATTCGCGCGCCCAGTTCAAACACCCATTGACTGATTCTCACTGAGTGCGTAGTTTTCCTCCCAGCTCTCTTCTCTCCCCGTCCATAGTACCTCGCACGAAATCGTGTTTAGGGCGCCACTAACCTATGTGATTATATATGTCAGTTGTGCGAAAACATATATTCATTACAACAACGTAGATTTTCGACACGAGATGAGAGTGAAACTCGTTCATGCTCATTGCTTTTCCTTGGTTTTTAATAAGATGTTAATTGAAAACGCTCCGTCAAGACTTCCGAATGTCTAACACTGAATGGTAAGGCGGAATTTCAAGCCTCCCACCGACCCTCATCGTTCTTTGATCATCGATCGATCATTGCTTTTGATCATCGGATCCAACCTAGATAGGGAACTTTTACTTTTATTTTTAGTGTTCCATTCCTTACGGCTTATACTTAATTCTTGAATGTTGTCTGTTGTTACTCTTTATAAAAAGATTAGCTTTTCAGTTTCTCGTATTTCGGCTACTGTGGTGGTGACTATTTTCAACTTGTTCTCAATGAAAGTTCCTCTCATATAATTTATCAGTCTGACTGCCCTTTCTCAGATGGAGAACCTTGACACGCCATCGATGTAGCTAAACTTCTTCTTGACTGTAGTCGTTCGCACAATAGCCTGGTAGTTACTCTACTCTTCAGAGATTCTCATGCAAAATAACATCGTTCAATTAATTTGCCAACATTTCATGACACACCATCTGGTTTTCTAAGCAGTGGTACAAATGTTAAAAGATGGCGAAAACTTTGATCAGATTAATTGCTTGTCGATGATTAAAACTCGCAAATTGAAAGAAATGGAGGAATCTTTTTAAATCACCTGTTGTTATATTCCTTTAATCTCGCTGGTGATAAGACCGAATAGTTTATTGAAACCAGAAGTGACCAGAGAGAATCTTTCAGTCGAAACAATGAAGAGTAACGTTGATATTAACGCATGAATATAATGTGAAATTCTTTCAGAACTCTCAGCAAAGATTTATTAACACACTAAATATTAACTGAATTTTCATTTGAGCCACGAGCACTAATTTTCTATTGAGTGACATCCATTCAAGAATAGCGGTTGTACTGGGTGTTTTTAGCGCTGGTTGTCTTTATGTGGTCCTGAGCATAGTTAGTAGAGGAGAGTAATATTGTAGAGACTAAATGACTGTAGGTATATGCAAATCACATATGTGCACAGCGGATAAAGAAATTAATATGGAAGCGATCCTCCTGGAAATGTTTACCATTTACGCAGTAGTGAAAATAGGGCCTGAAAAAAATTCAGCAGTAGTAAAAGTAAGGTTCAAATCCCGTACAGGCTTGAATTTTTTCAGGCCCTATTTTCACTTCTGCTTAAGAAGTATTCATTATTGCGAGGATCGCTTTCCTATTCATTTCCTTATCCGCAGTTCACCTATATGATTTTCATATAATTTAAGGTCATTTATTTATGACTTCACGGGTTTATTTGCAATTGGAACCAACATAATGACCAGCTCCCGGTTAGCTTCCTAGCTCAGTTGGTAGAGCGCTGCACCGATATCGCAGAGGTCACGGGCTAAAATCCCGTACAGGTCTAATTTTTTTTCAAGAAAATTCCAAGCTTTGGAATTCACTTTTATACCATACGCTAACTAGCTTTCGGAGATGAAGCGTTCATTACACTGTAGCTATGAAGCAACTGAAATAATAACAAAGAAAATGCAAATTTGCCCTTAGTTCTTCCTCAGAAAGTTTTCGTGAACACAAACAAAACAGAACAAAAAAAAAGGGAAACTTAGCTTTCTTTAAATTCTCTTCGCTATTCTAGAAATGTCAATTTTAGGGCAACACGAGACCATTCCTGACTCGCTTTGCGTCTTAAGAGAAGCGAACAACGTTCGCGCTCTGAATTTGGCCTCACCATTCAAGACTTTTACACTGCGACCAACCTGCATAGTACACCGTTTGAAGGGAATGCCATTCTTGCACCCCAAGGTCAGTTATGTTACCGAGTGAAATTGGTTCAAGAAAGACTCTCAAACAGGGATCAAATGTTATTATTTGTGGAGCATACAATTGAGAACTTTTTCCTTCTGAAAAATGTTCTTGTTCGTCAAACGAGTCCGATTTAACTTTAGCAGACTCGCTTAAATAATTTATATGACAGCTATCGTACTCTTCACACTTTGTGTTTTATTCGTTTACGGAATTTTCAACCTATGCAATCACTATAATATTAACAAATGGTTCATATTTTCAAATTTTAAACAAAGCCGAAGGCTATTTTAGCAGACCAAGTTCAAAATGGTCGTCTGAACAACGAAATTCTTGTTCTTCCGTCTCTAAATATGCTGCCGAATTGGAGTGAAATTTTCCCGAAATTACCTCAGGACTATTATATCTACCCCACATGTGACACAGATGTCATCTTTTTCATCAATTTATTGTGCTGTGGTTCTTCCTACTTGACAGCAAATTGGTACACAAATTTATTCTTGGGTCATAATAACAAAAACAATAAATAATCACTAAACAAGCAAACGCCAGTGGAAAACGAGAAAAAACAACAACAACAACGTGCATGTTAATAACAAGGTCTTTCCTTTTCCTTTCTTCTTTATCTCATTTTGTGGAACTTAAATTCAATTTTGTTTTTAACCTTCGCAAAGAATTCTTATTTGGAGCTGAGGACAGCTCCTTCGGAGGAAGGAAAATATGTTAAAAGACAAAATTGGCTTTTAGCAAGAATTTTCATCATAGGTGTTTTTTGACTTATTTGAACGTTCAAAATGAATGGAAATAATATATTAGCATAAGCCGTTCGGTAAACATTGTAGAAGGCCAGTTGATCATTTCTTATTGCTTTTGGAGGTCCTATGTTACAGGTAGACTTTGGTTACCTTTTCCTTATCGTGATCGTGAATTTGACATGGAGACAGATGTTTTTGCGTAAACTAACTTATACGACTGGCACGTAGCTCTTTTAGGGGCGGTACCTTGGGTACGCCCTTTCTTCTCCGAATTTTATGTTTATTCTGCTATTATACAACAGCCTTCAAGGACAATTTCTCTTAAGATATCTCTTCAAGTATGATTTTAATTCTGTTAGTAAGTTTATTATAATTTTTATATTGTCAATCTTGTTTTTGTTTTGCCCGAACTTGACCGTAAGACTAAGAAATTTAAGTTAGAAAGACATTTTGTAAAGTGTAAACATCGCGAAGGTATCTACTTTGTATGCGAGCTCCGTTCTGCGTAGTTTAGCGTGATTCGTTAGTTAAGTGTAAAAGCATGACGAAGGTTAGAAACTGACAGCTCAGTAAGTGTCACCTTTAGAAGCGGTGACCCACACTTTCCTGGAAAGATCAGAGCTAGTCCCCGTTGTATGAACTTGCGTAATAAAAGAGAGAACAAAAAAAATAGTCAACTGAACGACGAGTGTTAGGAAATTACTTCTAACAACTTTGTCGATTTGAAACACGATAAATTTGAAAAACACGAGGGAATTTCTTAGATCTTCGCGCTTTCGATATCGCTGGTCTTCAATTAGTAGTATCCCTCACAATTTGATGTGACATATTTTTGCAAATTATGGAAACTCTCCGCAACAGGACACATGATTGTGATATCTTTTTCTCTGAGCAGTAAACATGCACTCTAATTTCTGTTCTACTTCAGTTCTCATTTTGTCAAAACACCGACATTTACCTCTCACTAGTGAGGCTCTATATTCCTTCGACTACATAGTTTTCCTTTCCGGTTGCGGTTACCCATTTCTATGGTCTTTCTTCGTAGAAAAGTCTAAAACCTTTGTCAAGTACGACTTATGCCAGAGAATATAATTTCCGAGTCTTACCTCTCCGCCCTAAATTTGATCGTGGATGGTGGTACATGTTTACCCGTCTTGCAAATTCTTCTATTATGTGTTTGGTTGTGCCCTACACACGGCAGAAAATGTTGTCATAGTACCTCTTCCAAACAAGAGGTTTACTTGTGCTCTGATTGATAATACTTTTTTTCTATTTTTGTCATGAAGAATATATTGGCAAAAGTTACGGTCACTGCCGCTCCGTGGGTGTTCCCGGATTAAGGGAGTTTAAGGAAATCACGACGGAAACGGCAACGGCAATGTCACTAAACGAAAGGTTTAATGAGCAGAAAAATGGCTGTGCACGTCCGCTATAAACCTTTGTAAATTTATTTTCGTCCTCCGCAAAACAACAACGTGAAATATCCAAACTTTGCGTTGTCTGGAGAACTTTAACGACAACGGCTTTTTTTTTAAATTTCCATTACTAATTTAACGCTGTGTTCCATATTCAGTTTCGAGATAGTTTTGACAACAAGAAACAAACTAAATTATTTTAGAGTATTGCGAAATTCGTAGGTAAAATGTGAGTTCATTTTTTTAACTGACGTTACAAAATTCGCGTGTTAAAGGTGAGGAGCGATTGGAAAAACTAAAGTAAATCCTGAGGTGTTTTCTGTCTCATTTCGCGAGATTGCTCCGAAATCACTTAATATACAAGAGCATAGTTCTGTTACTCGTTTTCTTGTTATTCCGTTACCCCTTGCCCCGTTACTCTGTTTAGTAACACCCCCATCACAGAGGGAAGCTTAAGGAAGCTGTTCTTTTTTAAAGAAGGCAAATACTTTAATCAGACTCATTGCCTAACGAAAATTAAAACGCTCGAATTTAAAGAAATAAAGCAGATATTTTTAGATCTCCCTTTGTTAGAATCCTTTTAAACTCGCTGGTCGCATGTTCAAAACGCAAACTGACCAATGTTAAAGTCGAATATGAATAAATTCATTTTTGAACGGCTTCCTCGGAGTTGCTGTCCTGACCGCTTAAAGTACTACTGCTTACTGTTCGTTTTCCTTAAGGACCATTCAATCGCATGGTCGAAAATGCACCTGTAGGTGACCACGTCAGGTGATATTGTTTCTGTGCAACAAATTTTGCCCAAGTTTAGGATCCTTGGGTATTTACGCGATAAGAGATTGGAAGACAAAAACAACCTGGTATGGGGAGAGAGAGAGGTGATTGATTGCCACTGGAAAAGTGTCGCGCTGTTTTCAAAGTTTAGGATGTTAATATCACTTTCTTTATCGTCTACTTTAATTTGTTCATTTTATGACTGAATATTTCCCGGAAAAAAAAAATTAACATATTGACACAGATCTTGGCAGCAGAGGTAGTTTTATGGCTGGTACGGGAGCAAAAAAAATATAATCTCTTGTACGGGAGCACAAAAGCGCAAAAAGTGTGGTATTCAAAAAGACAAGGAATGAGTCGTAAAATTTTTGGCTCGCTCAGTTTTTGAACTTCGAATGTTGATAATGTCAAAGAGGGTATCTTATATAGCTTGCGCAACGTCAGTGCGTGAAAGCGTCATTTTAAAAAGGACTCGAAATAGATTGAAACATTAGTTTGGGTCAATCGAAAACGGTGCGGAAGTTTTTGTATATTAAATGCCGTTTATGAATTTGTAAACAAAAACATGCAACTAGAGGGCAAAGGCTTGTGAGTTTGATTGTTTACGAAGCCGTTTTGGGCTCAAAGAAGTCTCAGAAGGAATTTCATGGGCAGTACGAGAGATAAGACAAATAAGGTGTGATCGTAAAGATGCGGAATGGGTAAAAAATGCCGATGAAGTCACAAACAGAGTTTATCGAGTGGCGAGGAAAAAGACGAGGAATGGGTGGAAAAACATTTGCCTCCTTAAAAAAAATTGTTTGAACTTTGGACGATGATGGAGCCGCAGTAAGAGGTTATTTTGAAGCTAAGTTCGAGCGTCAGTTGTGCGAAAGAGAATGTTTTTTAAGCGCAGAGGGGACCGAAAAACTTATTTTGCCCGATGGACGCCGGCGCGAAGATTGAACTTTCTTAACTCCCTCCCATGTGTCATCCATTTGATAAGCAACATCAAGATATGAAAAATAGAGTTTAATCTAGAAAAAAGCGAAAAACTAAAATCTTCCTCAAGCGAATCCCAGGAAACATGATTGGATTGCTGACGTGCTGGAGAGAGCGGAAATTTGACTTTGGTGAGTTTTTTTTTATGAGGAGGAGCATAGACAACATTTAAGAGGGGTAAGGATTTGAATCAATTATCTTTATTACTTGTTCATGCGTGTACCTTCATGGAAACGAAATTAGAGATCAATGGACAAGAGTACTTTAATGAAAAACTATTTTCCTCCAATTCAATTCGGCCGGGGTTGTCCTAAAGACGTTAACGTTTCAAATAAATCCCAGCCTGAGACTACCACCTGGATCATCTCCAGAACTCATGTTTAAGTTTAAGCTTTGAAACTAAAGGATATTCGTAAAGTTAATATCTTTTGCGGGGAAAGTTCTATGAGAGAGCGCAATGCTTGAATAAGCTGTCTAAAGATAAAACTATAAGAATTTTCCAAAACCAAAACAAAAACTTGTACCCGGAATCGAAACTGCTATGTCACACCATGATCCTAATGGATAACGCATGTTTTAAAGCAAAACATTCCTTGGTAAAATCACACCACCTCAGGAATATGAAACCTTATTATCGACTCAATGGGCTAAAGGGCGAAGATTGTTTACCAGTTATGTCATCATGTTAGACGAGTTGGTGACACATGGTGAGCATCATCGAATTGTATTGTTTGAATTAATTTCATAACTGGATCTAACCGTGATAAACGAAATTTTGTTATCCAGTTGCCATAGTACACTTAAGGCCCCTAGGGATGTAGATAAGACTCTAACCGGACGGAAATAAATATGTAATGTACTAAGTAAGTGGACTAAGTTGTACAAGAGAAGTTGCCAGTCTGAGAAATATTGTATTATTTTATATTTTTTGACAGGATGTTCAGATTCCAACTCAGTCTGATGTGAAAGCCCATATCATGTCTCTATACATCGGCACGTGATTATAAAATGATTAATGAATGTTCGTAAGCTAAAGAAACGTCATCCTTACAGATATTCTAGTCCTGTGTTGTTACTAAAGGCCCCTGCTGGCAAGTTCTGCAACTTGTTTTTAGACAAGTCCCGGGAACAAATTAACAAATCAATTACCTATTTATGGAGGGAGTAAGTTTCTAAAGAAACTGTGGTGCTGTGTCGGTGGAAGATTGTAACTTATTTGATAACGTAAATTAGTGATTTGCTCTGACGAAGGGCTAACGCTTGAAACGTTAGCTTTGAAACTATATACTGTAACCAATTTACGTTATCAAATCAGTTGATTATACCAAATTACCTGATTATTTTATTTACTCCACTGGTAACTAGAATTGCCTAGCTTTCAAATATATAAGAGACTCGCACTGTCCGTATGGTGCTTGTTAATTTGAGCTTCACGTACAAATGAATCAGCTATGAGTTTTTCCTTTAACTTCAAACCATTTGCCGATCTAATGGCTGAAAAGAGCTGATGAAATGTACATTCATCAGGATTATCCTTATGCCATTCACCTTTTCGATCAAGCAGTGACCATTTAAACAAGATAAATTTTATCAACTAATAGATCAGTAAACCTCCTCCAACAATTTGGTTTGAACGTTTTAACCAATTCTACATCCACGAGGAATATCCGTGGCGAACAATTGCTTAACAATTTTTGACCAGTTTTTTTTGGCTCAAACGATTACCATACCAACACTTCCGTCTACTACAGTGTCGTCCAGTTTTAGCTTTCCGTGTATATCACCCAAAAACGAGTTCGGTGAACCCAAGATTTGATTATTCAGTACCAGTCAGCATTTCATGACTTAGCTCTTAGAAACTTTTAAAAATATCAGTGGAATAAATTTGGATCCACTATAAATAATCGAAAAGCTATGATAGTGCTGAAACTACCTTACAAGCTTTTTTGTTTTCAAAGACTTAAACAAACCTACCTCTTCATGTGCTAATTGCAATTTAGCATGAAGAAAAGGTGTGATCAATAAACTCACTTTTGAGTGACAAGCTCATACAGTTAAAATTAAGGTTGTTTTTAAAATACCGCATAGTTAAAATTGTTAATTTCTGCGGCACGGAAATAAAATGTCCCACCTCATTAAATCTTGGGTTTATATAAAATAGGAATTTTTCTTAAAGCATCCGTAACGGCCATGGGTTTTCGTAATGAGCTGACCAAAAACGATTTTCTTTCACTTGGCCTCGATCAAAGGGAGCGTGTACACTTGAAAAGATTAATTATATACTAAAGATAATTTTAATTTGACCAACGCTTTTGTTGTTTACCAAAACCAGCAAATAAAAAAAATAAATATGCAATGGTAATGATGCTCACGGAAACACCCGAAATGTTTTTTAGCTATCTTAGAGGATATAGTAAATACATGTAACATCAATTTTTCCTCCACAGCAAGGATTAGAAGCAAGTGTTTATATTCTTATAGTGATTTCAATGCTGCGCTCAGAAGTAATTCTGTCTCACTTTGTGTAACAGCTGTAAGTGACTTCTTTCCCATGAATGTAGAGGTTAGCTCCGAAGGCTTAAACTGGGTCCGATCTACTACTTGGCTCTTAGCAATAAACTGATATGCTTCTCATGCAGAACACTTTGTATAAAGCTGATCTAAGATATATCGACGATTCTCTGTTTAGTTCGAGTATTTTTACACTGCAATGGTAAGTGTTCTTTGAGTACGATATGAAATAATGAACTTAAGAAATTTACTGAAGTCCAAATTTTCAGCTGATCTCAATATCGTTTTCTTTTACTTATCTCGCCGTGTAACTTTCCAAGCTGCTTTACTTAAGGCATTAAGTTTTTTCTACCTAAAAGTCTTACAGAGCCGGAAGAGAGCTTTAAAAATATAGTAAAGATGGACGAATTTTTTCCATGTTTATCATGGATGATCTATTTCCCAAGTGAGGGTCATTTCGCCAGTCAGTGTTTATGTTCTACGTTCGAATCGAGCAAAAGAATAAATACTCTGATATTGATGGTCCGACATAGATACCTTATCAAAGTTTACTCATCACTCAGAAATTACATATCACATGGGGGTTATCTCTGGAAATAATTCGGTCATGTCCAAGAGAAATGATAGATTGACACAGATTTCGTTACTAGATTCAACGGGTTTCCTTTTTCAGGTTGTAGTTGCTGGTGTTGTTGTTTTGGTTGTCCTTTCACCAACTTAATATTTGCAGGTGGGCTGTAAGGTCTAACTTACTACTGCCATGATCAAGCTCAATGCGTGGATCTTTACGTGGAATAGCGGACATAATAATTTTTAAAGTGAATTTTGTAAATCAAAATGCATGAATTTAGCTAATTTGCGAAATTCATGCAATTTGATTTGCGAAACGCACCCGAAGAACCTCACTGAATGAAAAATTATTTTCCATCTGTTAATCTTCAATAAATCAAAATAAAAAAGAAGTTGACAAAGTCAATATGACTTACAGTTTTAGCAGATTAGAATTTCTGCTGAAAACTTCCTTCGGCAAGTGCTTCAATTTGTTGTTTGAGAGCGTGCTGCAACAAAAAAGAAAGTCAGTTTTAACTCAAATTGTGAAAGGATAATCAGCAGCTAGCAGAAAAACCGCCATCTGTTTTTACCGAATGAGTGTTCAAAAAAAGAAACCGGTAGAGAAACTCTTGATCGAAAGTAAAACAAAGTCAATATCTTAAACTCCTGCGTAAATCTGACTGAAATTAACCTGTACAACATTTTCAAATACATTGAATATGCTTTCACTGGTTTTTTTTACATTCTAAGGTAAATCAGTTGGCTCTTCTTTCATTTCAACGCTCTGAATGCAGATAGAAAGGGAAAATCACCCGACGCATCTGGTTCAACAGTTATGGAATGTAATTCTTGTTATTTCTTATGAAATTTCTCATAAAATTACAAATGACCATAAAATTATTTTGTCTTTAGTATAACCTTCTCGTACTTTAGGCAATCATTGTGCCACTTCCAAATTCGAACAAAGGCCAAATTTGAGGCTTAATCGTTTACATGAAAAAATTACGCATGTCTGATTGGCTGAAAACGATTGCATTTTTCATATAAATTCTTATTGGCACTGCCAAAATTTCGTCCTTCTTGACGTACTTCTGTGGTGAGTTTTTCATATGTAAGTCATTAACAAGACTAACAAGTAACGACATGATTTTGAGTGCAATTTGATGTAATCAAGCGCAATTGTAAATCTGTCAAAGACGGACTCGTGCAATTTTGTTGTCTTTGAAAATTTTTAGTATTTATTAACATCAAATTGCACTCGAAATCATGTCGTTACCTAAACTTATATGATGTATTAAGAACTTACAGTTTTCCTGTAGCTCGGGGAATTTTCTCTGGAATTGACTTAAGCTGTTTCGTTCCACAGTCGGCCGATACTAAGTTCTTCATGTTACCTTTAAGGACTTTGCATTGGCACTGTCGGGGGCACTCTGACAAAAAAAAAAAAAAGGCTTCCATTAAAAATTGATATTTGAATCATATCTGTTTGATCGAATCAAATTGATGATGGCACGTTACAAAGTATACCATCCGTTTAGCTAAGCATTGTTCAAAACCATCCAAAACTAAAATGCTCTCTCGTCGAAATGAAGACATATTTCACATCACATTTTTTATTTCTATTCAGCCGTTGGTGCAAAACAGCTCATTATAATCACGAGCATGATTTTTATTCGCCATGTATGAAAATGATCTAAAATACTTAATTATTGGGATTTGTTGTTCTCTGGTATTTTCCGTTTGATCTGTTCGAAGATAAGGAGAATAGCAAAGTCAATCCGGTGTAAATTTTGTAAATTTTTTTTTTTTACGACGTAGATTCAAATAGACCGAACCTACTACGGCCACGGTCGCATTAGAACTTTTTGTTTGTTTAAGCGAAAAATCTTTCAACAAGTAGCGTAAAATAAGTGCTACCCCCAATTTTAAAACCTTGCCAACTTTTTGCGGATCGCCAAAATTTCGCCAATCTTCAAAGAAGCCGATGTCCTGCCTTGCAGGCTTCCAATTTTTAGCACACCGAACAATCTTGTTTTTTAACCATTAAGCTGTCATTTTACGCAAGACATGTCTAGATAAAATTTAAGCGGGAAATATAACTGGTCCGCTGGTGTAGTCTGGCGCACGCAATGACAGGACATTTGACCCTCAGTTTTCGTTTGAAGGAAACGAGGAAATTGAGCGACGTTTTTATGTGAATGTCTGACTCGTACCCAGGGCCCGGTCACTGGCGGCAATCTGGAGAACAATCGGCTTTAATTCCCCTTTCCAATGGAATTATCGAAGCCAGCACAAGTGGTGCAAGCTGCAACCAAAAAGATCGACAGGAAAAAAGAAAGCGAAATACGATACATGGTCCCAATCTCGAACCATGACTCCACCGTACGCGGAGACCTCGACTAAGGACGGTTTTGGAAGCGAGCTCTATTTAATAGAAGTCTTCGTCTTCTACGTCTAAGAGCTGACACTAGCCGCATAGAAGCCCGCTGATCATGTACCACCAAGATAAAAAACGCAACGTTGTTTTGCAGAGAAAGAAAGCTGCGAAGATAATCATTCGATGACGATCCATTCTTGCCCAGTAATTCGAGCGAGAATTTTTCTTTATGCTTTCCTAGAGGGAGATGGGTTCGTGATTAACGAATGTGTCAATCAATGAAGTTTTGATCAAAGGATACTAGTTTGATGCGACCGCCTCCGAAAATTGAAAATTGCAAAAATTTTTGTCAATGTTTGGTTCGCAAAAAATTGGCAAATAGTTGAATTTGCTCTTGTTCGACCCGGCCCTTTAATTCTCAATTTCAAATAGATTCAAATAGACCGACCTACTAATCCTATATTTCCTTCTGTGACGTATACGGCAAACGACTTAAAGATGGCTATCCTATCCGAAAAACAGCTCTTACTTTTCTACACACTGATTTTATTTCATGCATTGCCTCTCGCGTGGTCGAAGTAATGGAAAATGCCTTTAGGTTAGCAATGGTACCGTCAACTAATCACTTTTCAAATGAAAATTGACAGCAGGTGTTTGCATCACTTTCTGGTCGCTACAATTGAGCTCAGGGGAAAACCGCACTGACGTCATTTGCGACTTTTGCTAGTTGTTTATTTATCCATTCTGAACGATTTTGCAATTATTCAATAGTTTGAACAGCACAGTCTTTGATGGCATCACAGCATAAGTTGTTAAATGCAGATCAATTGCAGACAGTATTATTTTCAACACGCTTTGTCACGTGAGAAAGGGAAATCAGTTCGCCATTTTTGATGTTATTTGGATTAGTTTCTCAGCGTGATCAACTGATGAAAAAAGATTTATATACAACAATTCAATTTTTTTCCTTTTTTGAATTGATATAAATCAATTAATAATGGTCAGAAATCGATGAAAACCAAACAGTAACAAAATATGAGGAATACATCATTTGACACCTGGTTTGATTCTCTCTCTAACGTGGAGAAAGATTAAGACATGATATATTTCTTTGACAAAACCGCACTATGGAGTTCTTCCTGATTGGTTTACCAGTCCCCCTCATAATGGGAACAGATTGCATATCTGACTTCCAGTACAATTTCAAACACGAGGCTCTTTCTATTCTTTCTTTGGCTGCTAGGTTAGATGCAACGGCTGCTACAACTTCTTTTCCCAAGACTTCTTTCACAATGTTTATGAGGAAAACACTGCACCAGAATGTATTCAATAAATAATCTGCTTAGAGCAAGGCGAGCTTAATCTATTTGTGACAAGATGGTACCTTAGACAAGAAAATCCACGTTGTTTGTTGAAAGAAAAAACAGTGGCTATTAAACAGACGCAATTCTTGTAAACAAGTCGTCTCTTTGTCATGGTACATTGAATGAACGCCACTCTCTTAGATGCAGCGGTTTTCAACATCCTTGCTCTTTTATGCGGCGCTTTTTCTTGGGCAGCAGTCCATCGAGTCAGTTAACAATTTTTTTTAAAGCAAAAGCATGAAAACTAACCTTTTAATAATTTGAAAAATAGATACTTAGTTATTTTGCGTTTCACTTCATAAATATGACTTTCAGGTTACCCTTGAATAACATTGTAGAAGTTTTATTCTAAAACCAAAAATCCTAAAATTGACTCAAGACAAGGGTAAGGTTTACCAAAAGCACACACAACAACTGAGATCCCCTTGAAGTAAAGAAGTAACTTGAGACTTACTCTCGACAACAAGACTGATGTTTTTCCTCTTCAACTGGCCATGGTCGTTCACTTCGCAGCTGTAACTTATATTTCTTTCTTCTTCAGTAACATTAATTTGAAGTCGCACACTGGTGCTGTTTTGCACAACAGCGTCATTCTTTCTCCAAACAATGTGAGGAGCTGGCCCACCTCTCGCCGGGCACCACAGAGATGACAAATGGTTGAGCAGGACAAACTGAGTCTTTGCAACGTTTTCTAGGTCGATGGGAACTAAGCACAAACATGAATATATGTTATTCGCCAGCCGGGAGGTCCAGATTGGGATAAACTATGCCCGAGGTCTGGAGTACCGCCTGAGACAGTAGGCCAAGGGCGGTACTCACCTTAGGCTGGTGAATAATATTTTTACCTTTTTCCTCAAACTTAACGAAATTCTTTCCAAAAGAACCCGAATGATTAAGGGTTTTATTTAAAGCAAGATCTTCATAAACTGAACAATTTTTGAGTGAGTAAATGGTAGTTAAAATACAGGCGATGCAAATCAAAGAGAGAAGCTTCACGTAACATTTTCATTTGCGTAATGATAAAGGTGATTTTAAAGGCTTCCAACAAACTTTTGAAACATTATTTTTACAAGTATCTGTCACAATCTGACTCCTGTCAACTAAAGAGAGCGTTAGAAAAAAAAGGGCATATTCACCTTTGAAAAAACAACGGAACTAGTTTGGCAAGGACTGTCAGGACAATGTTTTCTTCAAAAAACAGTCAATGATCTTACGGAAAGTATTATTCACTCTTATCGACGATTAATTAATGTACGAAGATTTATCTCTGTTCAGTAAGTAAATGGCAAAGAAAGTAATAGTAAATAAATTCAAATCTTTTATTTTGAAGTTGTGAGAGTTTGCCCGTTTGTTTGCTGCAGTTGCTGCAGTGGCGTGTGTAAATCTGGTCTTTCCTACATAAAAACTTAATTCGAATAAGACACTTAAACTAGACACAAGGGGGTTTAATGCGGCTTTTTCTCGTTGAATTAATTACTGTTGTACAATTTACGGTACAAATGTCCAAATTGAACGGGCTCGGAGAGACTCACCGAGAGTGTATTTCTTATAGAACTGAAAACTTCGCTCGCCCTTTCACCACGAACAAATTGTTTGAGAGAATTCAGATATTGAATGAATGAAAATTCCATCAACTAATTCAATTGAAACCGAATACCTCACGTTTTAACTTTCTAGGTTCTTTTTGTGAATGATTAAAATTAATTAAAGACGGTTTTTAGGCCGCTTATCAACCAATTTAATGACACTTTTGCATATACAAATTCATTTCGAAACTAATATTTTTCTGTCAACCAAAGTGATTTGAGAGAGTGAAAAGTGATGATTAATGCGTTATTCATCGGCTTTAGGTAGTAACCGACGTCTTTGCGTAAAAATACTTCTCAGCCGGAAAAACGAGATAAATTTATGAATAATGGCAGCGAATGTGGGGATGTACTCAGCGACTGACGAAAGTGTTACCGTGCCCGTGGGCAGAGATAGGAAAATACGGACCGCGCTAAGAACCAATTAGATTGCAGGATTCGTTACCGTGCCCTATTAGAAAAAAATAATAAGACATATCCAGAATAAATTATACCGATAAGAAAATAAAAAAATTTGAACCTAAGAATACTTACCTGTTGCATTGAGTGCTTTTTCCTCATAACTGCTCCTTTGCCAGTGTCTACGGTGAGGTGAAAATCTTAACCACACGTTATGTCCACTGGATCGTACAGTAACACCACTAATGTATCTTCCACAAAATACACCCAAAAGATTTCCAGACTGATTATACCCATCACGGATCTCAAGATATTCCTCATCAGCACAAGGTGCTCCAGGTAAGGTATATTCCAGCCATAGGTCCAATTCTATTTCCACATATTGCCCTTTTTTTACATGAAGACGGTGGGTTGTATCAAAGTCTGGGATATCTCGGGAGTATACTTCTGCAATTATTGCAACTGTAACAAAGAACATAATTTCACAGAGGTATTAGCATACATTCTTTGCACAGTTAGTTCATTAATGACTTTCTATCTCGTTTTTTTAAGCCTCCGTTATTATGTGCTTAAACGACAATGTAAACTCATTAATAAATATGATAAACTTTGAGGTTAGCTTCATAGGAAAATTTTCCCTTTATTATTCATTAATAAATATGATAAACTTTGAGGTTAGCTTCATAGGAAAATTTAAGGAGGATTTATTCTTCATAAATCGGTGAGCATGTCAACCCTTTAAGTCAGGAATTAAGAACTGATTCATGCTGCGCCACTTGAGTCAAATGTCACTGGTCATCTCTGTGGTAAGCATGGATTTCACACGTAATCTTCGCGCAAATAACACTGTTCTTGTTAAGAACCAAAACTACTATGGTGTGTCTCATGCTCGCTCGTGAAAACTACACGTCTTAAACAAGCGCAGCCGACTCACCAAAAACAAAAATGAAAGCCCACATGTTAGACATCTTTCCTAGGAAGAAAAGTAAATGAGTGTTAAAATAAATTTAAAGCTACTTTATACGTAAGCCTTTACTCGGCACCTCAGCATATCTATAAGTTGTATACGTTGCGATTCAGTATCATCATCGGCTTCGACCTTATTTTCTTTGTCTCGTGATTGGACCAGAATATTCATGCCTTAACGACTGAGCGTTCCCCGGCCACTGTACGTGGCTCTATCATACAGTGAATGTTTACACTATTTCACTATTTTATTTAACTTAAAATGGAACGTGCAGGTTAGTTAATATTCCTGCAATAAACATTGTTCAATTTAAATTTTTAATGCTGTTTCCAAACATTTCTTGTTATTAAGAGACTTACAGCAACATCCAGCATATTTCCATTGACTGCTATTTTATCATTGTGTCACACCTACCCCAATTCTAGTAATATTCCATACAGTGTTCTTTATGGAAAAGTTGCGTCGGTAAATGAAATAAAAATTCGTCGTCGTCACTATTTTATCAAGAAGTCAGTTACTCATATAACGACACAAAGCGTTATGTTCTCTTATCCTCGTTTTTTTTTCCTTATATTTTCCTCCGGCAGCGTAGCATAAGACTCTACTTAAATTAATTTGATCACCAGTTATAACACAAAAAAGCTACAAGAGTACCTGAATAGTGTTTCTTTCCTTTCTCCGCTTAAGTGTTTTATGCTGCAGTCGCATTTACCAACACAACAAATATTTTATTCACGTATACATCAATAAAACCCTAACAGATGTTTCAAGCTGGTGGATTTATACGTAAGTTGCTAAAGTGGAGGCTCGAAATATATTTATCTCAGGTAGCCTCTGAAGAAGAAGAGTTTCTCAATGTGCTTAATAAATCTGAACTGGAAAAAAAAAGATAAAAATAAAAACAGTGTTCGCACTAATTGTGACAAAATAATACCGTAAATCATTTTGTTTTGAGGAGAAAATCTTTCACAAAATGATGTCAGCCTCTGGCTTCTCCTGTCATTTCCTCTTTGTTTAATAATTAGCATTTCAAATGCCTCATTCTTATTTTGGAAAGGAAGTTTTAACACCCGCTAATACTTCATCCTAATCTGTGAATCAAAACATTTATACCTTCAACTTTGTAAACTGAAAATCGATTGCAAGACTCGATGTCTTAAGTTAAGCACTGTTCAAATGCAAGACTAACCTTTAATATAATTGTAAGTTATATTAAAGAAACTGTAGTATTATATAGTTGAAAACAGGCTCGGTAAACAAACTTGTTTTCCTCTTTCCAAGAGCTAACAATATGAAAAATATTTTTAGTTATAGCGGCGCAACCCTTTGGAATAGCCTACACTGTAACATTAGAAAGTCTGGTTCATTAAACCAATTTAAACGCCTTCCCCATCATAATTTTTAAACACACCAGTTATGGAAATCAAGCTTTTAAGTGGCACATTGTCGTAAGTTAATATAATGTTAAGATAAGGATTTTTAGGTTCTTAGGATATTAGTCATTGTATTGGAATTTTTTGTACCTGATGGATATTTTCTACCGCATATAAATAATGATTAAATAAATAAACAAATAAATAACTAAATAAAGTTGACGAGAAAAAAAAGGGAACGAACTAAATGACCATAATGACGATGACAAACGTTTTCACCTTAACGAGAGCGAATTCAAAGATAACACAATGAAAAAGCATGTTAACAATGTTATATATTATTCTTTTGTGCCTCTGTGTATTCACGTGCTCGTCTGTATTTTAACCCCTGTTTATTAGTCCTTTTGTCCAAGTAAATTTGCTGAAAATTGTTATTAGGCTACCTTATCTAAATCTATATTGAAGAAAATAAGCACCCGAGTAACATTTGTTATAATTGAAGATCTGCACATAAAAACCCGCGCGGAATCTAAACGCGCGCAATTTAATTATTTCCCTGTAGAAAATTCAAATCACAGAAAAAAGCTATCAACATTTAATGACAACAAAATCTCTAGGATATGTGTGATTCTTTGGGAGGCAGTGGAAGATGTCACTGCAATGTTCACATATTTTATTGCACTTCCTCTCCTACCGAAGAACTTGACGCAGAATTCAGTTATTATAGTTTGCCCAACTTTCTCAATTTTGATCAGCTTAATAGGACATTTCATGTAGAAATCAGGCTTGTTGACAATTTTAAATTGTTGAAAATTGAATTATCAGTAAAAATTCATTTAAGTGTTCGCATGAGCGTATGTCTGTGTTCAGCTGAACGCAGGGAAAGTGAATGAGAAACTTTAGAGGGAATTGTTTGTCTCAGCTGGTTATTTTGCTCCAAGTTTTAGTGGTGTCAAGGCTTTCTGAGTTGTTCTTTACTCCATACTCATTAGAAATATCAGTAAATCTTTCTTTCCAAAAATGCCACAATGTTATCTGCAAAACGGGACCATCTCAGTCATGAGAGGACGCGCGGACATACTACAAAGACACAAAGAAAGTGAGAGAAGCTCTGCCATAAGCAGCCGAGACTTGAGAATTTTAATCAAAACTTTCCGTGAGAAAATTGGACTCTGAAAAACCGTTAATTGTTTGGCTGAATAGCAATCATTTTCAGTATGGCAGAGGGCGGGGGGCGAAAGAATACTTGGAAATAACAATTGACGAGGGTAGAGGTCTAAAGGTATAGTCAAGAGGTTCTCTTCAAGGATCTTTCCCTGTTGACAACCAATTTCATATCAAGTGACCGGTTTATTTCTAAAAATGCGGGAGTCAACCTAAGTCAAAACCATATAAATATACAATTGAAAAATGAAAAAATTCCTTGGTTATTTAGACAAAAAAAAAAAGAACCTGATCAGTCCACCGTATATCATAAAAGTGGACTTCTGTTTGCTGCTAAAAAATGTAATGTAATTGTCTACCGGCCTTCTATTGAGGGATGCATGCTTAAATAACGTCGCCAAATTTGCCAACGCAAAAATCATTCTATTCTCAAACCAGTTGATAAAAAAATCCCATACAGATGTTTAAAGCTGCGCAAGTAATAAACGTAGAGGTTGTCTCATTTTAAATTCACTTTGGGTAGTTTATACATCCCTAAAGCTTTTTTAAATTTACTTATGTGGCCTAAAATAATTAAGTCTACAAGACCAGGATTCAAATAGTCAAATACCCAAATGATGCCTTAGAAATAATTTTAAGAAAGTTGAACATCCCAAAGAACACAAAATAAAATTCAACCCAGTCATCAGTTTGTAGCCACAGTAAATAATCACTGTGGTTAAGATATATATTGCACATCTCTATTCAGCGTAATCTTAATTAAAACTCAGATATATAACTATTTTTCATTTTTCAAGATTTAACAGTTCAGTTTGTTGTTAACTAATCCTCCCGAGTTCGTTGATACTATCAGGCGGCCGTTATCCTTAGAATGAAATATTCAAAACTGCAGTAAACAAACTTAGACAATCATCTTTCACTTCCACATGTTTAGTTAGAATTTGAATAACAAAGGGATTTTCCATCATAATCTTATCTTTGGGAGAAACCTTAGCAAGATGTCAATGATGCATGTTATTTGACTTCTCTGTCGATTTACTTATTGCAAAAAAAGTTCAATGGTTTATTCTACTAAATTTCCTAGAACAAAGAAACAAAAGCTGAAGCTGGTATTCCTGCGCAGTAGACAATCAATACTTATAAAGATTATTAAAAAATGGACAACTGCTATATCATTTTGATTCTAATATTTATGTGTGAGGAAGATAAAATTTAGCAACTTCTATATATGTAAACAAAGTGTCTTCAAGATAATTTATTGTGTAAGAATTTTGCTGTTTTGTAAAAAATTAATTGCAACTTCACTTCAAAAAAAAGGAAGTAAAGTAAAAGTGAGTGGATGTGCTCATACCATCTGACATATCCCTCTTCCCTGAAAATTAGACTCAGTTAGATTTAGTATGAGCCAGAAGAACCAAACAGAATTCCACTGGTCTCCGAGACCTGATGCAACTTAAAGCGCAGTGGAACCACGATGTAACGAACCTCTATATAACGAATTCTTCGATATAACGAACGATAGTCTTCAGCCCGACCAAAGTTACAGTAAAATGTATAGAAAAGAACCTCGATATAACGAGATCCTTGTAGAACGAATACAATCCAGAAGCCCCAACGTATAATATACCCCAATATAACCAACAAATGTCAACACGTGACAAGAGACAAATGCGAAACAGACCAACAAGAATCAAAATCCTTCAATTCTGTAACAATAGAACAGCGTCACAGCTCACAGCTTATTATAAATGCCGACGACGTTAAGATAACGACGAAATTCGCAATTTGGTTCGTCTATACATACGAGCATTTCTTGGAGCCACTTAGGTTGTCGGATGCTACACTTCACACTTTATTATTTGTTCACACTGTTTACAGAAAAAATAACTTAACATGATTTACAATGATATAGAAAAAATACAAACAGAAATTAGCTAGAAGAAAGAATATTTAATCGTGTACAGTGACCAAAGTAGCCAATGAGCTTTCGAGCTTTGGTATATATTATTACCAACCATAATAAATTAAAGCCAGTGACGCAAGGACTTAATGGCTACTACATTTGCGTCTGTATAATTAGAAATTCTGAGATGGCCAGTAACGCAATAACAAAACAACGAGATTTATGATTATCATAAATCCCACAAATGCCGACGCTGACACTATTGACACATCTACAGATCCGCTTTATCCTCTTTGTCTCTTATTAGGTCTAATTAGTTGAATTTAACCTCTTTTCTTTTGAAGGCTTCTTGCAGTTAAAGGTATCAGAGGCAGGAATTTCCTGTCCACTACCCTTGTTTCTCCGTTTGCCAGTGACTTCCAATGAGATTTGTCCTCCGTGCTTTAAAAACAAGGTGCTGTAGTTATGTACAGACCTGTACAGCCTACCGTAGCTTCATATAAACATTAAAGCACAAATGTTATTTACAATAATCGTTCCGATCCAAAAAAACTATTAATCATCCCTCGATATAACGAACATTTTGGTTTTTTTTCCCGCAAATTCGTTTAATCGAGGTTTTCGATATAACGAACCCTAGCCTACGTTTCACCGTTGTTTTAGAGGACGCAGAAAAATTTACAAAAATTTTTAACGCACGTGCACAGCCATTGTTCTGATCATTAAACCTTTTGTTTAGTGACGTTCTCGTTCCCGTTGCGGTTTTCTTTAACCCCCCTAATGTCTGCCAGAGAGGGCATGGAACTGTTTCCCCCCCTTCTGTGCAGGCCCAGCCAATCACGTGGAGCAGTCAGAGCCTCAAGGGCCCGTTGCCTGTTAGGCTTCTTCCTTTACTGAAAGGCGAGGTCAGCACTCAGCAGTGTTCTGTGTGATAAGACGAAACTGGAACGTTTAAAGAGCCATTTTGAGTCAGCTTTCCAGACGATTCTCTTCAATGGACATGTGAAGAAACATGGCATGTTACCCTTCTACGAGCCGCCTTAGACACAACAGCTTGAATTCATTTTGGGGGTTTTTCACGAGCACTGAGTCCACCTTTATGGGATAAAAAAGACGTACATGTAAGATATAAAATGAGACTCTAATTATTTATTTCTTCATAATCTTTCTTCGCCATTTTAGTGAGAGTTATTCAGAGTTTGATGCTCACGACCATTTCAGGAACTTCTACAGTTTAAAAAAGGAATAATTAAAGGAATGATCTTTTCTCTGAGATGTTAAACTTACTTGAAACATCTACAAATGGTTCCAAAGGTTGTCCTTTAAAGGAATCACGGACAATTAGTGCTACCAAATAATCTTTCTCGTCGACTGACATTGTGTCACTTTGAAAGGATTTGAACCCGCAGAGCCTCCAAGATACTAGTTGGGCACTACTACCAACTGGGGTACAGAGACATTGTGTCACTTTAAAACGATTTGAACCCGCGAAACCTCCAAGATACTAGTTGGGCACTACTACCAACCGAGGTACAGAGACACTGTGTCACTTTGAAAGGATTTGAACCCCCAGAGCCTCCAAGATACTAGTTGGGCACTACTACCAACTGAGGTACAGAGAAATTTTGTCACTTTGAAAGGATTTGAACCCCCAGAGCCTCCAAGATACTAGTTGGGCACTACTACCAACTGAGGTACAGAGACTTTGTTTCACTTTGAAAGGATTTGAACCCGCAGAGCCTCCAAGATACTAGTTGGGCACTACTACCAACAGGGGTACAGAGACATTGTGTCACTTTGAAAGGATTTGAGCCCGCAGAGCCTCCAAGATACTAGTTGGGCACTACTACCAACTGAGGTACAGAGACATTGTGTCACTTTGAAAGGATTTGAACCCACAGAACCTCCAAGATATTAGTTGGGCACTACTACTAACTGAGGTACAGGGACATTGTGTCACTTTGAAAGGATTTGAACCCACAGAACCTCCAAGATATTAGTTGGGCACTACTACCAACTGAGGTACAGAGACACTCATTGAGAGGCAAATTTTAAGGGGTTCTCCTTTCCCATTAACAATTCTGATCATAACTTTTAATAAAATAATTTAATTTGAGCTGCAAATAAAAGTCAAACAAAGAAATGGTTCATTGTAGGTGGACTGTAATTTTAGCAATTGCAGAACAACACCTCCTACATACTAGTTGGGTGCAACAGCACCAATTGAGCTATGAGGCCAAAATTCAAAACAAAAACTAGGGACATCTCATTTGTTTTCAGATGCTAAAAAGAAAAGATTTTGGACAAGGGTTATCATAGGAGTGCCCAGCATCATTACTGAAAGCTTAATCTGGTAAGGATCATATTACATAAAACAAGTGTATACTCAATGATATATGGTTTCCATAACACCAACACAAGAGAAATGTACTTGAGTAACAGTAAGAAACAAAGAGTTTCCTTCAATAAGACATCCAGCAAAACTGACATGTAAATTGTATGGGTAACATCCACCATTAGTTTTATCAATTGAGTTAACAAAACCAAAGCACAGTTGTTTTTTTGGAAACTAACCTCCCTTATCCTGTAGATCAACAGCATAGTGTGCAAACCTGTGGGACCTTGTATCTGGGAAAATTCAGTGATGATACACAGGAAAACAATAGCCTATGGATGATCAATTAAAAGTGTGACCTACCTTGCTCTGGTAAGTAATATTTCCTACAGTAAGTTTGCAGAATGCACTCGTGGTGCCATGGGCAGCATTTGTTACCTAAAAAAAGTTATAATTTACATTAAAACAGTGACCCTTCACACTCTGTGTGGTCTTACAGTGTATTTTGGGAAGTGGAGATTTTGCATTTTTGTTTTCTTTTCTATCAAATAAAGAAGAGACCACATCACACACTTACAGGAAGATTCTTGGATGAGTCCAGTTTAACAAAAAGAGCTGCTGTTGCTAACATCTCCTCACCAATAATGGCTTGGTCAGGCTGTATATGAAAAACAAAACTAATAAACAAGCAAATAATACACAGTCAAGATCTTTGTCTCTTGGTCTGCCAAAAGAAATGGTCGATCTGGCTTACATCTGTAAAGGACCAAAGTACAGTTCTTGCTAAACTGGTCCTGTTTTTTTTAGCATGGCCAGTCAGTAAAAAAATAAGTTCTCCCACTGACTACTGTACTTCCAAAGTGTGCCAAAGTTGTTAGACCTGTTGAACATTACAGACAGAAAATGGTGAAAAGTTGTTTCTGGGCCTTGAAAGTTCACACAGAAGGAACCAACTAACACAACTGTCCTCAAAAGTACTGGTCCACAACTTCTGCTTTCCATTTTCTATTCTTTGACTGCACTGATTTGGTTCTTCTATTCAGCTTGTCCTCATAAACGAAAACCACCCTTTAATGTTTACTTACTAATTATGAACTTACCTGTGGGAGATCTTCTGGTTTGGCAGTCAATGTGAACCATGTGCATCTCAAGTTGATCTAACCACTCTTCACCGATTACTGATTCTATTAAATTTAGAATAAACTATCAAAAAAGTTACACAGAAGTAGAATTTTCAGAGGAGTTCAGACTTTAAGTATGATTCACCTTCCATGAAACTGGGGCAGAAAAATTTCAGTGACACAAGCACCAAAAGACACTTGGATACATATTACTGCTGGTCAGTAAGGGCTCTTTCATGGCTGTCTTTAGCTCATACAGTAATCTTCATAAGCTTTGACACATACCTCTGAGAATGACATTTGGATCTCAGCAGAACTTTCAGATTGATAACAATGTCTTTCTTGATTAAGTCTATTTAGCTTCCAGGAATTCAATGTGAAGGACACCCTGGAGTGACAAGAGAAAGCAAAATCAATTGTCAAAAACCTTTAAAAACTTCACTTA
The DNA here is from genome assembly GCF_964200805.1 of Pocillopora damicornis. NCBI lineage: Eukaryota > Metazoa > Cnidaria > Anthozoa > Scleractinia > Pocilloporidae > Pocillopora > Pocillopora damicornis. The sequence goes on from NC_142671.1 coordinate 27,930,584, forward strand.
TGTGTACACTTGGTGTACTCAGTACTACTGAGTTATTCAAATTTAAATAATCGTTTTAAGCATTTCTTGAGGCACAATAAATAACAATTTGCAGAAAGAAATTCTAATGATAAGCACAAGTCACTCACATCAGGCAAGGGGTATTTCAGTTCATACAGATCAATGTCAGTCAAAGGAACTGTGTTCCTGTCTGGGAGAACCACAAATCCCACCACAAAATCATATATTACTCTAAGGATCATGTCACTGAAAAAAAGCAATAGGGAAGTTAGAGAACCTCACATCACCTCTAATCCAGATTAGTTTAATTTATAAATCATGTCTACTTTCCTGCAATTAATGATTCACCGTATATTAAGTATATCTACTGTTGCCCATGCAAGTTTTCTGGAAGGTGAAGCATACCTCAGACTAGGAATGTCAAGAATATTTGCCATGTTTGTTAATTCAAAGTCTATGTCCTGTAAAGAATAAAACAAAAACAAAATTTACAATAATCTGAATCATATACCCAATTTGATTGGATCTTACTCTCAATTTATCTGAGGACAGAGGCATAGATTACATCACCATGAACAACATTTTACTTCCTTATATATAAAACATTTGTATCATTTTAGCAGTGAGAATTTGGTGTAAAACCAATTTACAATGTTAAAGCTGAGGCAATCTAAAATTGTGGACAAATAATTTAAGGCAACAGAGCTAAATGTAAACTAAGCATCTGTCTAAGCATATGCATGCACAGTATACCATTTTGACTCCTTATTCATCCTTCAATGCTGTTTAATGACTGCTTTTTTTATCAGATACATTGGTGTTATTATGCAATGTATATTACAGTGAAAAATTAAACATAACAAAATTGATAAGGGAGGGGAGGGAGAAGAAGGTGATTTCAAACCTCAGGCAATCATGTTTTGAAAAGTGAAGCTAGCATAATATTAAGCCTGTGTCAATGCACTTTCTCAAAACACTTTGCCCACAATAATTATTTCTGGGCTTTGACATCTAGTTTTCTGGTTTTTTGCAACTGAAAACCATGCATTGCCAAGTAACTTTGAGAGATTCACAGTTACTGTTATATTGATTCACATTTTAGTGACCAGTATCACAACACAATGTAACATGTACAGCTGTAGACACATACCACTCAGAAAAAATACTAGACAATAAATTGACACATTTGATGCCTGTGCTTGTGCAACTTAGTAAAGGGTTTTAGGAGGGTTTATAAATGGAGGGCTATACAAACACAATGTATATCTAACAGGGTTTAAATTAACCAGAACAGAACAAGCACAGGCTAATTGCACTGATCAAAATATGTATTGCTCCAAGATGCAGTTAAGGAGGTGTTTGGGACTATTTTACAAATCAAGATTGAAATGTAACAAACCAAAGTTGACCATTTACACAAATCTTTAATCTTCCAAGCAATCCATGAACCACAAATCACAATCAGTCTCGCAGTCAGTCAATCAATCAATTGAAAGATCATAAACTGAAACATTATAATGCAATGAAGTTCTATCACTCTAACAAAATGTTGCAAAATATATAAACAGAAATTGAGTGTAAAAAGCTGGGCCTTAACACTGATAAAAAGATTAAAATGATAATAAACAATACAAATAAACCAATACAAACTACATTAAAGTACAAAAAGTTACAAGAATTTGGTAGCTGGTAACAGCTTATCATCCTTATCTAAATGGTGGCTGGTGCATTGGAAACAATTCTGGCCTTTAAAATCTCAAATCAATTGAATATATGTCATTAAAACAAAATAATTATCTGTTTGAATACCTGCGCCCAATGCTGAAAAACTAAATTAGAAAAAACAAAGTTACAAAGGTACTCACACATCAGTTCCTCTTGTGCCAAAGGTTTAAAACAAAACTAAGATGAAAGTTCACTGAGCTCCAAAAAAACCTTAATGCAGCTCAATCAATTTTTTATGTCCTGATTCAGAGTTCAAATGCATGAAAATATGTTAAGTAAATTTATGTCTTTTAAAAGAAAGATAGCAAATGCTCTTCTTTTTTCCAGTTTCATCTCTTTCACAGGAAATAAGTCATGCCAATTCATAAGTTCTCTTGGAGTGAAAATGCAAAGGTGACTATAATCTTCAAGCAAAGTGTTTCTGTTTGAAAGGCTGTTATTTGTTCTAAATAATTGCAAATTCTTCATTTTGAAAGAAGTTTTACAAATTAAAGTTCATTTAGTGTTATCTCAAATTCATTTTCTACACCACACAGTTTATAAATAACAAACATTCTTACATGTAAGTCTCTTTGTCCACAAGAAAGTGTTCCTGAGAACAGAAAATGCTTTGGGATTTTGAACTGATTATGATGAAACTTGTTGAAAAAGATACTGAGGTGAGATATTCCAAAAGCCAGAGAAATTAACATTTCAGCCTTTAAATTTAAAATTTGAGGGGAGAAAGTTTAATGCCTGCAGAACACAACTAAAGCTAACTTTGAAGAACACAATCAGAAATTTGAATTTTGTAAAAGGGATTAACCTTCTGTTAATTTTGAGCTCTTATTTTAATGCTTAACAACCTGTGGCAATCATTGTTGCAATAAATCATCATGATAAAATACCAAACTCATTAAGAAAAAGAAAATCACTAAAAAATAGAAAAAAGGGTTTGCCCTTCTTGACCATAAATATGTATACAGTGCAGCTTGAAATGGCTGTGCAAGTCCCATAACTACATTTTGTATCTGCGTCAATCTATATTAATACTAAAGGACATTTCATATTATCGATTTCTCGCCTTACTTCGTGACCGATATTGAAGAATGTAACATCACTTGGACCACGCTATATTCGAAGGAAGGGTTTTGAATTTCTAAAATAATCGCCTAAATTTCGTGGTGTTCGTTGTGACTGACGAAAACAAAACGAAAAAACATCGAAGGGTTGGTGCAATTGCTAGGGTAGTTCATTTGAGTTGTCCAACGGGGTTAAGTCCTTGGACTGAAGGACATTGTTTTTGTCCATCACCCCATTTCTCGGTGATCGGTGCTTTCAAAATATGTTAAAAAATTAGTACGTAATGCTCCTATGTAATAAGATACATTTCATAGACACTGAATCGGGTTGAAAGTTCTTTGAAGATTTCTCACCTGTCGAGGGGTTCCTTGTAAACATTAGAATTTCATCATGGTAGAAAGACGTTACCTCACACATCCGATGTAAAAAGTGAAGGTGAGACAAGTTTTTTAGAACAGGTCACCATCATACGTTATCAAACATAACACACCCGTCGAAATAAACCAACAATTCAGTGCGACATCGATTATTTCAGTTCTAAATTCACGGCAACTCATGCGCCATTTTGAATGTGGCTTTAAAGAAACTGGGTCGAGAGCTAAGTGTAGTCTAGACCAATCAGAGAGAAGACTCCGTGTTTAAAGTAATCTGTGTGCTTAACTTCGACGAATCCGGATTTTGATTTTGAAATCGGGAATTCGGATTTTGCGGTAACACACGTCTTTCAACGCTGGGAATTTCATCTTCAAAGTGGATCTCAATTAAGAAATCCAGCTCTGGATCTCATCTATGTTTTGCCTTTTTCCGGGAAATCCAAAAAGGATCTCTTCTAGGAGGGGTCTCAATGAGGTTAACCGTTGGCTATAAAAAGAAAAGAAAAATAGTTTTGGATTTTTTAATGAAAATCCATCTTGAGGACAGATTTTTCATCATCGAAATCCGCTTTTGCTTTTCATTTTCAAATACAAAATCTGTATTTCAAAATTCTAATTCGGATTTACCAATCGAAAGCACCCACAACTTTAGAGCCATTTTCCCAATATTCCACAAGTATTCGCAGTTTTTTTGGACTCTTTTGAATAGATGTAAGATTATTTTTACACAGCCAACAATTTTAGAGCTTTTCGACTATCTTATTAAGGTCATCATCAGCAATAAGTTTCTTCAAAATTGGTGCATGTTTAGCCTACGTGTAACCGTACTCGGCAGGGGGAGGGTAAGGTTACGCGTAAGCTTATCAATGTCTCCACTTTCTGGGAAATTTTCTTATTGACAAAAACACTTGAAATAGTCAAGAGAAAATAATGGTTTTTATTCTCTCTTGAAACATCTAGCTCATTCTTGTGATTTACTTTCAACAAAATGGATTTGAGTGATGTACGCAGATAAGCCGATAGACAAGGTTTAAAAGAACCGATCTAACTATTATAGACTTACCTCTTTGATGATCATTGGTTTGATGACAACAGTGGAAAGACAACAGTACCATCTACTCTTCTTAAAGGATCTGTTACCGAGTGATTTCTTTGTACTAACGTGTTTCAGATTTCAAAGCCAAAAAAATTCAAGAGGTAAGAAGTTGACCATCGACGCTGCCATTTCAAAATCAACATGGTGATCTGGCCGCAAGCTATCGACTCGCGAAAACCACATCTTGCAGTTCACAAGAAGCTGCTACTCTGACTCATTATTCGCGTCAAAAATATAAATTTTTTGTTGCATCTAATTGTTAAGGCAGATCATCATCGGGAGACAAAGCGTGGTCAATGTGATCATTTCATAATGATACACTTCTCCGCATTAGCTGAGATGAAAATTATATGGTTTTTGGAACTGGTGATTGAATTTCCATTCAGCTGATATCCTTATGCTGATAAGAGAAATCTGAAAATCATAAGGCGCAGTCAATGTCATTATCTTATAATAATGTACTTCTTACTACCTTAAACGAAAATTATATGGTTTTTAAAACTGGAGATGGAATTTCCATTCAGTTGATATCTTGAAGCTGGTTAAAGGAAATCTGAAAAGAAAATTCCCTCACAACAGGGCTCCTCTTCACATCTCTTCAAACACAAACAAAAAATTCAGAAAGACAATATGAAAGTAGTGATTCTTTGGAAAGTGCTGTCATGTAGTCTTAGATTGAGCAACGAACCGAACGAGCCAGAAAGATTTAATTGAGGAAGTTGTGAATGAGGGTGCTACACATGAAACCAAAGTCGACCAAGAGATCATGAAGTAATAATGTTGATTTATTTATAAAACAAAATCTTTTTTTTTAACTCTGACAATAGGTCAAGAGCCTCAGTTGAGAACAAAAGCTGTAGAAGTCTATGAAGAAGTTTCTCACATATGGCTCTAATGAATTTGTGAATTAGCATTTTTCAAACTTCTTCTTTGCCATTGCTAAATTGACCACGACGTTTTCCCAGAAACCATCTTTATGTCCTGGAAAAAAAATTAAATCTATTAGAAAGTTAGTAGCCCACTGGCATGTATATCTACATATGCAACTCGTCTTTTACTGTATTAATTCCCCTCCCCCTTTTTGCTGTTTTTCTTCCCGTTATACTCTTTCCCTCATCCTCGAGTTAGGAGCCTGAAGAGTCAGAAGCCATTGTCGCTTTGGCAAACTTTATAGCTTTTCCTCGTCAAGGAAAAAAATCAAGTATGAAAAAAGCTCAGCGATATTGAGTTTTCTTGTACATACCGTAATGATTCGTGCTCCGGGCGCAATTAGCGCCCGGAGCACTTATTAACTATTAATGCCTAGAGGGAGGGCGCTTATTCGAAACGGGGCGCTTTAAAAGGGAGACGGCACTATTTAATACTCGGGATATAGCAAATTATGCCAAAAAAAGCTTTGACGTTTGTTTGAAAAGGATCAAGAAGACTGGTGAATGGACATGCTGTCCCTGGACCGGAGATCATTCGTTTGAAGGAACTGTGCACACACATGGACATTATAGTTGAGAGACTGAGACGAAGACCACTGTTTTTATATTATAAGGTTTGAAGTAAGTGATTAAGCAATTAAAGGAAGATGAACCACCTTCGATCTGAATGTGCAGGTACACAAACATTATTATCACTGAAACAGAATAGTGCCGCTAATTGGTATAGGGGCACTTATCGCAATGAGGGTGTTTCGCACTCGATAGGGGTGATTATAAGAACAGCGGCGCTCATTAACAAAAACGAGTTCGAGGGAGGCGCTTATTAGAGGGGGCGCTTACAGACATACATACATCTTTATTTAACAATGCAGGTTATGAAAATTGGCAAGAACGAAGTCCTGATGTGGACCTGCCTAACTACAGCTAATTAAATATTGTCACATTAGGTAAGGATAAAAATATAAGTGAACGAGATATAAATTTCTTCTTAAATACATTAATGATTAGATAAATTTAGATGTGATCATTATAAATAATAAATAAATATCTAAAAATATAGGAAATCATCATTTTTCATTGAAACACAGAAGGAAACTCTGGCAAAATTTATGCTATTTAGTAGATGTTTCTTCGCATTCAGCTTAATCTTAAAAGATCTTAAAATTGCACAGTCTTTGACATGATGCAGAAGAAGGTTCCATGCCAAAGCAGCCCTGTGTTTAAAAGAGGACCTGCCAATTTCAGATCTTGGTCTTGGCACTTCTATATTTAAAGAATTCCTTAAACTGTAATTGGGTTTTGCCTTAGAGAGGAGAATATTCAGTTCCTCTGTATTTGAACCATGATAGGATTGGTAGGTCATAACCAGCAGCCTCTTTACATAATATGGAGGGAGGTGCTTATTAGAGAGGGTGCTTATTAGGAAGGGTGCTTACTAGGGTACTTATTAGAGGGGGTGCTTATTAGAGGGAGTGATTATTAGAGGGGGTGATTATTAGAGGGGGTACTTATCAGAGGGGGTGCTTATTAGAGGGGGTGATTATTAGAGGGGGTGATTATCAGAGGGGGTGATTATTGGAAGGGATGCTTATTAGAAAGGGGGTGCTTTAACCCTTTCACTCCCAATATACGAGCATGGTGACCTATATTTTTTATTGCATAATTTTGGTGTACCATTTATTCCCTTTAAATTGGGGATTTTAAAAAAAATGCTTCGAAGGGGAAAAAAGATAAGGCTAAAAGTATGCACATAGCTCTTTATTTGAGCATGCAAATTATGATCTTGAAAGAAACAACTCAATGAACATTTTGAATCTATGTCATTTAAATTTGCCTGATTTTCCCTTAAATTATTTATCAAATTGTTCCATATGCTCCAAACTTTCTACCTATTGTATCAAGTTGTTTTCAAGGGTTACTTAAAAAACCCTAGCTTCCACCTGCAGCAAAATGTACTGTGAACTGATTAAATGACACACATCATTAGTGCCAGTACAGGTATAAATGGGGTATGTTTGGCCACTTATATCTCCTAAACAAGCACAGTGACTTATCTTTTCCAAAATTTATGTATCATTTCAAACAGACATTTGCAAGGAACTTTTAAGGAAAGTTTAAGGAAAATTGTTCAATAAATTGTTTTTCAGAGGAATCACCTAAACTAACTTAATGTCTTTTAAAAGAAAGATACTGAATGCTCTTCTTTTTTCCAGTTTCAATTTGTTCACATGAAATAAATCAAGCCAGTTCAGAAGTTCTCTTGCAAAGCAAAGCAAAGGTGACTACAATCTTCAAGCAAAGTGCTTCTGTTATAGTTTAAAAGGCACTCAATGACAGAGACAATCTGTTACTTGTTCTAATTTATTACAAATTCTTCATTTTAAAAGAAGTCTAACAAATTAAAGTTCATTTAGTTTCTTTTCAAATTAATTTTCTACACCACACAGTTTATAATAGCACTTATTCTTAAGTTTCTTTGTCAACAACAAAGTGTTCCAAAAGACACTGAAACATACTTTGGGATAACTGATTATGATGAGACTTGCAAAAGATACTTTGTTGAGGTATTACAAAAGCAAGAGAAATTACAATTTCTGCCTTTTAATTTAACAATCCCAGGGAAGACTGCTTGATTCCTGCAGAGCACAACTGAAACTTAGGTTTCTCAATGTCTAACTTAGCTAAATTAAAAATCCAATGAGACGAATTGGCCAATTTACATTTAAATGCTATTGGAGTCAACTTTGAAGACCCCAATCAAAAGTTTGAATTTTGTAAAATGGATTCACAGTCTATTATTTTTAGCTCTTATATTAAGAACCTGTGATAAGCAGTCATTCTCGAAATAAATCACCATGATAGAATCTTAAATTTATTTAGTATAGGAAAATCAGAAAAAGCGAAAAGAAAAAAGGTGTTGCTCTTCTAGACCATAAATATGTTTACAATGCGGCTTAAAATGGGTGTGCAAAACCTTTAAAAATAATCTCCTTCCAAACATAGCCATGCCAACTGATTTACATGGAAAATATATTTTGTATCTGCGTCAATTTATATTCTGAAGGACATTTAATATTATCGATTTCTCTCCTTACTTCGTGACCGATATTGAAGAATGTAACATGACTTGGATCACGCTATATTTCGAGGAGAGGATTTTGAATGTTAAAAATAATCGCCTAAATTTCGTGGTGTTTGTTGTGACTCACGAAAAAAAAACAAAAACAAAAATCGAAGGGTTGGTTCATGTTAGGGTAGTTCATTTGAGTTGTTCAACGTGGTTAAGTCCATGCACTGGAGGACAGAGATTCCAACCCCATGTGATGGAAAATAGGGAGTAATTATAAGTGCCAAAGGCGCGAGCTTCTAGGGGGGTCAGGGGGCATGCCCCCGGGAAATTTTGCAAATTTAGGTTCTCTCAAGTGACATTTCCTGAATTTTGACATCATTCCGGCCTGAGTTATAACATACCATAATGCTCTTCGCGAAGAAAGTAAGTATAATATGAGTGTTTCACAGTGACAGATCGCCAAAAATTCTAAAGATTAGCAATTTTCCCCTAGTTTTCAGAATTTTATGATAAATCGGGAGAATTTGGTAAAAATCGGGAGAGCGGGAGGCAAGACATCAAATCGGGAGACTCCCGATCAAATCGGGAGGGTTGGAATCTCTGGGAGGACATTGTTCTGTCCATCACCCTATTCCTTGGTGATCAGTGTTAGAAAATGAGTAAGTATCGTTCCTATGTAATAAGATAAATTTCATTGACACTGAATCGGTTAAAAGTTCTTTGAAGATCTCTCACCTTTCGAAGGGTTCCTAGTAAACATTAGAATTTCATCATGGTAGAAAGACGTTACTTAACACATCCGATGTACAAGGTGAAGATCAGACGAGTTTTTAGAACAGGTCTTCATCATTCGTCATCATCCGTCATCAAATGTACCACAATATTGTCGAAACAAACCGACTCTTCAGTGCGACATTGATTCAGTTCTAAATTCACGGCAGCTCGTCCGCCATTTTCAACGTGGCTGCTAAGAAATTGGGTCGAAAGCAAGTCTAGGCCAATCAGAGAGAAGACGCCGTGTTCAGAGAAATCCCGGTGCTTAACTGTTGCGAATCTGGATTTTGATTTTGAAATCGGGAATTCGGAAGTTTCGTTAAAACATGAAATCCAAAACCGACTTTCAACGCTGAGAAATCCATTCTCAAGGTGGATCTCAATTAAGAGATCCAGTTCCGGATCTCATGAATTTTTATGTTTTGCGTTTTTCCGGGAAATCCAAAAAGGATCTCCTCTAAGAGGGGTCGAAATCAGCGTCGAAATCCGTTTTCGCTCTTTATTTCTTACAACAAAATCCGTTATCTCTATTTCAAAATTTTAATCCGGATTTACCAATCGAAAGCACCCATAACTTTAGAGCAGTTTTCCCAATATTCCACAAGTTTACGCCCTTATTTTGGACTCTTCTGAATAGAAATAGGATTATTTTTATAAGGCCAACAGCTTTTAGGCTTTTCGATCATCTTATTAAGGCCATCCTCGGCAGTAAGTTTCTTCAAAATTGGTTAATCCACGCCTAGCCTACGTGTACTCGTACTTGGCGAGGGTAGGGTACGGCTACACATAGGCTACTCCATGTCTCCACTTTCTGGGAAATTTTCTCACTGACAATAACACTTGAAATAGTCAAGAGAAAATAATGGCCTTTATTCTCTCTTGAAACATTTAAATTATTCTTATGATTCACTTTCAACAAAATGTATTTGAGTCGACCACGAGATCATGAAGTAATAATGTTTTTTTTTATAACTCAAAATCCTTTTTTTTTTTTAATTCTGACAATAGGTCAAGGGCCTCAGTTGAGAACAATAGCTGAGTAAGTCCATGAAGAAGTTCCTTAAATATGGCTCAAATGAGTTTGTGAATGAGCAGTCTTTCAAACTTCTTCTTTGCCATTGCTAAATTGACCACGACGTTTTCCCAGAAACCATCTTTAAGCCCTGGAAAAAAAATTAATTTTATTAGAAAGTTTCGTAGCCAACTGGCATGTACATTGACAGGAGCCCACTGACAGTGACATGTACCTCCTTTTTTACTGTATTAATGCGCGTTGATAAAATAGGATTGCAGCTTTATTTCTTCCTTTTCCCCTTTTTTAACAGCAAACATTGTTTCCCAACAGTTTTTACGACAGTGTTGCAGACAGCAAAAAAAAAAAAGAAAAAGAAAAAAAAGAAAAAAAGTTTCGTTGGCAAATTTTCTATTTTTATTTTCTATTCATTAATTTTTTTTCGGGTGTACAGGATAGTGGGATTTTGGTCTTGTCGTTTTGAATTGCTGTTATAGACCGAGACAAAAACTTCGAAACTGAGGAATTGAGCTCATGTTCAGTCATCTTGACCTCGCACTTTCTCAACAAAGTATATCTACAAATCCTGGTCATTAAAGTTTTCTAATTTTTTCGTCAATATTTCGGAAACAAGTTTTGTCTTTCCCTCCCCTATGGTATGTTTTTGGTATTCACGTGAGACGTGGGTGATCTGATCAATTAACCAATCGCGTTTTTTAGAGACTTTGACAATGGGGGATTGACATAGACCCCCTTTCGAAGTGCAGTTGAGTTTTTGGTAGCATGAACGTGTGTCATGTTACTTGTTATCAATCTAAAACCTGTTGGCCCATTACTTAGCTAATCTGATTACGTGCCCGATTGTCGATATAGTTTGTGAAGAGTTTCTTGTTGGAATGTCGGGAAATGGTGCTCGCCGACAAAGGAAACTCTCACGTATGAAGATTTTCACCAGATTTAATATTTCTCACGATTTACAGCTCTCACTTTGTGGGTACACGTCGTGGTATACTCTCTCCAAAATCGATCTCATCTGTCTGTAATTCTATATTTTTTCCTTAAGATGAATAGCCTATTGTTACAATCACGCGTTTCGCAATCAGTTCATGCACGTAACATAAAAAGGTAACACAACTCGCTTCCGGTCACGACAGGAATTAGCTTTGAATAAAGCGGCAAGTAGGGGAGTGGTGTGGGCGGGGACCTGCCTCTTCCCCACCCCCTCCCCTTTTTTGCTGTTTTTCTTCCTGCAATACTCTTTCCCTCATCCTCGACTTAAGAGCCTGAAAAGTCAGAAGCCATTGTCGCTTTGGCAATTGTTATAGCTTTTCTTCGTCGTGGGAAAAAAATCACGTATGAAAAAAGCTCAGCGATATTGATTTTTCTTGTACATGCCGTAAGGATTCGATTTAGCGCCCGGAGCGCTTATTTACTCTTGATACCGAGAGGGATGGCGCTTATTTGAAACAGGGCGCTATTATGGAACACAGCACTTATTTAATTTTTTGAGAACCAGCAAATTGTTCCGAACAAAGCTTTGATGTTTATTTGAAAAGAACCAAGAAGACTGTTGAACGGACATACTGTCCTTGGATCTTTCCTGGCCAGAACGAATAGCCAAGAAATCGTCGTCACAAAATTTGAAGGCGTGATCATTCGTTTGAAGGAACAGTGCACACATCAGAATTACTTATAATAATATCTACATGCGCATCTCTAGAAACATCTACTGCAGCTTTTAAAAATTTTATGAGTTTCTTTTGGAAAGGCGTTAAAGTCCGGGCAGGATTTCACTGCAGCCGGGAGGGAGTTAAAACGCTTAGCGGCACAGTCCTGAAATGTGCCTGACTCCAGTGGTATGTTAAGGTTAACAGTTTCGCTGGAACGTAAGCATCTACCGTGTTGTACAGTTTCACGACTCAGATTCCTGGGCTAATGTTCATCATACAGGGCTTTGTGCGCTGCTTTAAGTAAATGTCAGTCCCGACGCTCACTCATTGGTAACCAGCTTAATTTAAGTAGAGTATTCATGGTGACTCGTGACAAAGCTGGCAGCGGAAAACTGAATATGCTGAAGCTTTTTAAGCAGATTTTCACTGAGCGGGTAAAATACAATAAGTCACTAAAGTCTAAGCGTAATAGAACTAGCAATTCGGCAAGGTGCTTTCTTAACTTATAATTAGTAAAGTTCTTGACTTTTTTAAGCGTGGCTAAGGTACCATAACATGAAGCAGCTAAATGTTTGACACGGTCGTCCCATTTGAGGTTACTGTGGATGTTAACCTCGAGAAACTTTGTAGATTCGACTCGCTTAAGAGAGTTGTCTCCGACAGTGAGATTAAGTGCGCTATCTGCTAATTTGTGATGGGATGACATTTTCTGGGTGGAGAGAACCATGAATTTGGTCTTATTAGGGTTAAAGGCAAGGTTAGAGTCCTAAGACCATGATCCAAGTTTGGTAAGGGATTCATTTAAATCGTACGTCGGTGATTCCAATTCCCTCACTGCACAGAGGGTGTAGAGGGATGTGTCATCAGCGTACTGAGAACAAGACGTGGATGGATCGAGGTTGTCTCGGAGGTCTGATACATACAAATTGAAGATCATCGGCCCAAGGATCGATCCTTGAGGTATTCCAAACTGTGACAATTTGAGGTGTGGCTGATTTAGTGTCATCAATTTGTACGAATTGTGTTCGACCAGACGAATAGCTAAGGAGCCATTTTAAATAAGTTTTGGAGAAGACAAGTTGGTAGAATTTCTGTAGCGTCGTCTTGAAACAAACCGTATTAAAAGCCTTAGAAAAATCGGCGAGAACCATCAAGGTGACCTCTTTCTTTTTCATAGCGAGCTTTATATCATCTCTTATTCAAAGAAGGGCAGTAGTGGTAGAGTTTCCTTCACGGAAACTGGAAATGTTATCAAGAAGAAGAGAGTCGCTATTTGCGAACTCCGACATCAGCCAGCCGACCAACCTTTCGAACAACTTAGACAACACTGGTAATATCGAGATTGGTCCTAGGTCGTCATTGGTCGTTGGGTTGTCTACCTTGGGTTTGGGCGACACTCTGGCGATCTTCCAAAGCTTTGGGAAGTATGCTTCAGTTATATAACTTCTAGCTTTATGAATGTAGTTGGAATCTGATCAGCTCCCGTGGAACAATCGGTTTGAAGTAAGCAATTAAAGGAAGATGAACCACCTTCGAATGTGCAGGTGCTTGTTAGAGGGAGCGCTTATTAGAGGGGGTGCTTATTATATTAGAGAAGGTGCTTATTAGAAAGGGGGTGCCTATCACAGAGGGGGCGCTTTTAGCACGAGGGCGCCAAATCGAATCATTACGGTATTGATCACTTGGTACCTGTTTTTGAAAACAGTAAGAAAAGCTATTGATTTTAACAGTTAACTCATTGGTTCATGCTAAACTATAACTCACTTCTTTAGGCGTAGCATCCTCCGTAGTAATTCTTTGAAACATTTTCATTTCATCAGTCATACAGTCCTCTTTGTTCCTACATTTCTTAATGGCCATTTCTTGCTCTTCCCGTTTCCGCAACACGTCTTGAGTTCAAGAGGGAATCCAACTGTTTTACATCTTCTGCGAAAGTATCATCAATAATTAATTCTTTTATGATGAACAATCATAGGGGACACTCTGTCTGTTTTGGTTCTTCAAGCTCACAGTGTTAATCAATCAACTTTTCAGAATAGTGAGTGATTCCATTGGTTTTTCTTTACTATGCTCTGTAATTTGTCTGTAGAACCAGAGTAACTTATGAAATCTTGAAATTTAAGATGCAAAGGGAAAAAAAACAGTCACCACAGAGGTAGGAATGTTTACCGTTGATGCCCTCGGTTATCTGAAGTGAGAATCCTTATACACAACTTGTGGGGCAAGCCAGTTGGCTTTTTACAAAGTGCAGCCTAGTAGTTAAACTGGGAGCAACCAAAAACAAATCCAGTGAGTAACAGGGTCAGAAGAGCTGAACTCAGGACCACAAGAGTACGAGTCAAGCGCCCCAACCACTCAGCCACAATGTCTCCAATAATGCTGGCAAAATTCATGTGAATGTCACATTTACAATAGTATTCCACATATATTTTAAGATACAAGGTGTAGTAAAATGAAGGCTCAAGGAGATCTACAAAGATCATTGGCAGACTAATTTAGAAACTATTTAACAACTAGGCTTGAACTGAGCCAATTGAGCACCAGGATTAAAAATCTGTCGTTCAAAATGAGACCATCAATGTGTCAGAAAAGTCTTGATGCATGTATTATATTTTATTATAACTATCTTTTCTCATTGCTGGGTTCTTCTCCTAGTTTTACATTTATTGAAGAAAAAAAAAAGAGAGAGAGAGAGAGAATGGTATCTACACTGTACATGTCATTCTAAACACTGATTTTGCTTTACTTAATCACAGACAGATCACATTACCAAAATATTTAGAACAGATTACCCAAGAATTTTTATTTTTGCCTTCACGAAGTAGCTTCCTTAAAAAAAGTTTAAACAAATCTAGCATGTTGTCCATTGCACCCAAACTTTTGCTGCTTAAGTCATCACAGCATCATTATCATTATCACTTCAATATGCCTTTAAAAAATGAGCATTTAATTATCTCATGCCATGAAAAAAAATTCACTCAAATGACTAGATTGATTTGGCCACTGCTTACCTTAATAAAATTAACTAACCCCCATTTTCTTGCCTTAATGAGCCCAGAAGAAAACTCCATGCAGTCCAACCAATTATTTGTGTCTTGATTCAGAGTTAAAATGCATGAAAATGTTAGGGTGATTCCTCACTTTATCACCATGTATCTTGTATTGCACATTAAAATCATGTAATCTGGGAAATGAGCACACACACATTCTGAGAACATGGTATTGTTTTTCAATCCATGGACCAGGTAAAGAGGTACGACCATCTTTAGCTCTATGAGCAAGCATGGTGACCTATACTTTTTATTGCATAAATTTCATGTACCATTTAGCCCCTTTAAATTGAGGATTTAAAAAAAATCTCCAAAGGGTAAAAAAGATAAACTTTAAAGCATGTACAAATTAGCCCTTTACTTGAGGATTCAAATTATGATCTTGAAAGGAACGACTCAAGGAACATTTCAAGTCTATGTCATTTGAATCTACCTGAATTTCCTATAATTTATATATGAAATTGTTCCATATGCAAAATGTACTGTGAACTGATGAAATGACACTCATTGATTAGTGCCACTGCACAGGCATAAATGGGGTATGTTTGGCCCGTTATTTAATCTCCTAAACAAGCACATTGACTTATCTTTTTTTAAAATTAATGTATTTTTCTAAAGAGACATTTGTAAGGAACATTTAAGGAAAGTTTAAGGAAAATTATTCAACAATTTTTTTCAGAGAAATTGCCTTAACTAAATTTATGTCTTTTAAAAGAAAGATACTTAATGCTCTTCTGTTTTCCAGTTTTAACTCATTCATGAAAAAGAAAAGCAAAGGTGACTACAATCTTCAATCAAAGTGCTTCTGTTATAGTTTCAAAGGTACTCAGTAACAGAGACAATCTGTTACCTGTTCTAATTTATCCCAAATTCTTCATTTTAAAAGAAGTTTTACAAATTAAGATTCATTTAGTTTCTTTTAAAATTCATTTCCTACACCACACAGTTTATAAATAACAAACATTCTCAAGTCTCTTTGTCAACAAGAAAGTGTTCCAGAGGACAGAGACACGCTAAGGGATAACTGATTACAATGAAACTTGTTGCAAAAGATACTTTGGTGAGAATTATTCCGAAAGCCACAGAAATTACAATTTCTGCCTTTTGCCTTAAAAATTCCAGGGGAAACCACTTGATGCCTGCAGAGTACAACTGAAACTTAGGTTCTACAATGTCTAACTAAGCTAAATTAAAAATCTGATGAGACACATTGGCTTTTGAGGTCCACTTCAAGGAACTCAATCAAAAATTTGAATTTTGTAAAAGGGATTAACCTTCTGTCACTTTTTCGCACTTATTTTAATACTTAATAACCTGTGATAAGCAATCATTCTCGCAATAAATCACCATGATAGAATCTTAAATTCATTTAGTATAAAATCATTAAACAAAAAGAATGAAAGGTGTTGCTCTTTTGATCATAAATATGTTTACAATGCGGCTTAAAATGGAAGTGCAAGTCCTCCAAAACATATGCAAGTCCTTCCGAACAAAGCCATGCCAACTGATGTATATGAAAAATACATTTTGCATCTGCGTCAAATCTATATACTGAAGCTTAAGGACAATTAAAATTATCGATTTCACGCCTCAGTTCGTGACCGATATTGAAGAATGTAACATGACTTGGATCACGCTACATTTCGAAGAGAGGATTTTGAATGTTTAAAATAATCGCCCAAATTTCGTGGAATTTGTTCTGATTAACGAAAACAAAACAAAAGAAATCGAAGAGTTGTCCGACGGGCGTAACTAAGTCTGTGGACAGGAGATCATTGTTTTGTCCATCACCCCATTCCTTCGTGATCAGTGCAACATTTATGAAGATGAGTAAGTAACGTTCCTATGCAATAACATACATTTCATTGTCAAAGTTCTTTGAAGATCTCTCACCTGTCGAGGGGTTCCTGGTAAACATTAGAATTTCAACATGGTAGAAAGACGTTACTGAACACATCCGATGTACAAAGTGAAGATTAGACGATTTTTAGGATTGGTCATCTTCATCCGTCATCAAATGTAACACAATTGTCAAAATAAACTGACTATTCAGTGCGACATTGGTTCTTTCAGTCCTGAACTCGTGGCAGCTCGTCCGCCATTTTGAATGTGGCTGCTAAGAAACTGGGTTGAGAGCTAGTTTTGGCCAATCAGAAAGAAGACATTGTTTTAAGAAAAATCTGAGTTCTTAACTTCAACGAATCTGGATTTTGATTTTGAAATCGGGAATTCGGATTTTGCGGTAAAACACGTAATCTAAAAACGACTTTCAACGCTGAAAAATCCATCCTCATAGTGGATCTCAATTAAGAAATCTAACTACAGATCCCATGGATTTCCATGTTTTGCGTTTTTCCGGGAAATCCAAAAAGGAAAACGAAAAAAAATATATATATATATATTAGCTCGGGATTTTTAATGGAAATCCACCTTGGGGACAGATTTTTCAGCGTCGAAATCCGTTTTTGCTTTTCATTTTTTACTGCACATCTGTATTACAAAATTTTAACCCGGATTTACCAATCGAAAGCACCCAGAACTTTAGAGCCGTTTTCCCAATACTCGCAGTTATTTTGGACTCTTCTGAATAGAAATATGATTATTTTTATATAGTCAACAACTTTAAGGCTTTTCGACTATCTATTAAGGCCATCCTCGACAGCAAGTTTCTTCAAAATTGGTTCATCCATTTCCAGCCTACGTGTAGCCGTACTTGGCGAGGGGAGGGGAGGGTACGGCTACACGTAGGCTAATCCATGTCTCCACTTTCTGGGAAATTTTCCCACTGACAATAACACTTGAAACAGTCAAGAGAAAATTATGGCCTTAATTATCTCTTGAAACATTTAAATTATTCTCATGATTCACTTTCAACAAAATGCATTTGATTGATGTACGCAGATAAGCCGATAGACAAGGTTTAAAAGAACCGATCCAACTATTATGGAATAACCTCTTTGATGATCATTGGTTTGATGACGGCAGTGGAAAGACAACAATATTGTCTAATCTTCTTAAGGGAACTGAAACCAAGTGATTTCTTTCTTAGCTCATAAAAGTGTATCTAAAAATTACATCTCTACTACGGTGTTTTCAGATTTCAAAGCCAAAAAAATTCAAGAGGTAAGAAGTTGACTATCGACGCTGCCATTTTCAAAGTCAAGATATTAATCTGGCCGCAAGCTATCGACTCACGGAAACCACATCGCGCGGTTCACAAACAGCTGCCACTCTGACCACAAAAATTAAAAGATCATTATTCGCATCAAAAATATAAATTTTTTGTGGCATCTAATTGTTAAGGCAGATCATCATTGGGAGACAAAGCGTGGTCAATGTCATCATTTCGTAATGATATACTTCTCACTAGCTGAGATGAAAATGATATGGTTTTCAGAACTGGTAATGGAATTTTCATTCAGCTGCTATCCTTATGCTAGTAAGAGAAATCTGAAAATCACAAAGCGCAGTCAATGTCATCATCTTATAATAATATACTTCTTAGTACCTTAGACGAAAACTACATGGAGAGGGAGGGTGCTTATAAGAGGGGGGTGCTTATTAGAGAGGGGATGCTTATTAAAGTGGGAGTGATTATCGAAGAGGTGTGCTTCTAAGGGAGGGGATTCTTATTTGAGGGGGTGCTTACGAGAGGGGTGCTTGTAAGAGGGGGGAGCTTATTAGAGAGGGCTGCTTCTTAGAGAGTGGGTGCTTATTAGAGAGGTGGTGCTTATTTGAAGGGGATGCATAAAAGGGGTGCTTATTAAAGAGGAGGTGCTTATCAGAGAGGTGCTCTCTAGAGAGGGGTTGCTCATTGGAGAGGGGTGCTTATAAGAGAGGAGGTGCTTATTTGAGGGGGTGCTTATGAGAGAGGGGGTGCTTATTAGAAAGCGAGTGCTTATAAGAGGGGCGTGTATATTAGAAAGGGGATGCTTATTAGAGGAGTGCTTATTAGAGAGTGGGTGCTTATTAGAGAGTGGGTGCTTAGAAGAGAGGGGGTGCTCATTAGAGAGGGGGTGCTTATTAGAAAGGGGTGCTTATCAAAGAGGTGCTTACTAGAGAGGGGGTGCTTATAAGAGGGGCGTGCATATTAGAGAGGGGATGCTTCTTAGAGAAGGGGTACTCATTTGAGGGGGTGCTTATCAGAGAGGGGTGCTTATTGGAGAGGGGATGCTTATTAGAGAGGAGGTGCTTATTGGAGAGGAGGTGCTTATTAGAGAGGTTGTGCTTGTTAGAGAGGAGGTGCTTATTAGAGAGGGGTGCCTATCAGATAGGGGGGTGCTTATTAGAGAGGGGGTTCTTATCAGAGAGGGGGTGCTTATTAGAGAAGGGGTGCTTATTAGAGAGGGGGTGCTTACCAGAGAGGGGGTGCTTATTACAGAGGAAGTGCTTATCACCTCCTTTCTAAAGAGGTAATTGTTCCACTGGAATAATGGTATTTGTAAGAGTCATCAATTCGGTGTCAATTCCACAATTTATTTCATCTGATCAACTACACTCAGCACCCTGCTTGAATGCAATACCATATGAGAAATCCTTACAAACAAGCAAGTGTCCAAGTCCATGACCTTAAAAATTCCAACAATATCCATAATGGTTCTGTGATGTTCTATTCCTTCAATGTAAGTCCAGTTAAAAGATCATCCGAAGAATAAAGGCAAAAATAACAAGCAATAAAAACACACATGCACTGAGGTTTGACCTTAGTGTTGAATGAAAAAACCTCAGCAGAGACAGGGCCTAGTGCACAGGAAACCTAACATTTGCAGTATTAAAAGATTAAATTTGGACAGATAGTTCAGATTACATTTGATGACTGGGTATGAAAGACACTAAACAGCTAGTTGAAAATAATTAATAATCATGTTCATGGGAAGTTTCTAGAAAGGTGATGAAACCTTTCCCATCCTTGCCTTGAACATAAAGACACCTGTTGATAACATCAGCACATTTCACAAGCAAGAGACTTTTGCTTTCTTGAATGTATAAAATGTTGACAATTACATTTTGATGAACAATTTCCTTCAGGACTACATCCTGTGGTGAAGGAAGGTCTAGGCAAACAATCAATCCATTCAAGCCATACTCTGTGATCAATGCATAGGCAACATTTTAGAAGAGGAAGTAGCAAACCACTCTACCACTGCATTTCCTCCCATGTGCATCAAACTGGACAAGGTAGCTGCACGAATTTCCTTTTCTAGGATACATCATGCTATGGAAGGTGACATGATCTTTTGTCATCCTATAGGAAACCAAGTATTCTGGGACAGGACCACTTCTAAATGCTGTAAAAAAGACATTTTGAAACTGTGTCAGCATTTCAAAGTGCACAGGTTCATACAGCAGGATTCTCCCTTCTGTATACTAAACATGCACCTTGTAGGTTTGGCTTACTCATAGTTTTTCCACCATTTAATTTCTTTGGGAGTCCCCTAGTTCCAGAGAACTGATTTACAAGGTGAGTGATAAATGCTTCAAATACAAAAGCAGAAGTAAGTGCTAAGGAACCATGGCTGGAAAGAGAAGTGGAATTAAGCATGGGAGTTGTATGAACACTCTTCAATACCATAAAGACTTGGTAAAAGTTTCACAAAGTTATCAACCAAAACTTGAGCCTCCTCTACACAAGGTTTGGAAATAGGAACTGAGTGCAGGAAATGAAGAGTAGTATAGTGCAAAGTGATAAAAGTGGTCTGTGCCAAATTCATCAGAAAGTACAGCATATTTAGGACACGACAGTCCAGCAAAGAGGGCAAACAAACGAAATTCTGATGCTTTCCAGTGTTTTAATTCAGCAATACTACATAGCTTTCTGGTAAAGACATGTGGCACTTTGATAGAAAGGAACATGTTGTCTAGCTCATGACTAATTCCTAGCAAACTGTTTGAATCTGCAGCATACTGAAGATTGAACCACCATTTGAATAGCTGCATGTCTTTTCAGGATGCCTTTGCAAACACAATGCATCCAGTCAATAGGTAAATTGTCTGGAATGTCAGTCAATTGACAAAACACATTTTCTCCTTTAATGCCAAACACTGTGGTGCCTCTTGCCTCCACAATTCTCCCAAACATCCTGCTTGATATTATTTCAAAGCAAGGCTTTGGCAGGCAGGTGTGGTATAACAGATTGGATTTTGCACACTGATGACACAAGTTCACATGTTTCATTGTTAAAATTACTACCATTTGCCATATTGAATTATTCACCAGTAAAATGTTTCAAAAATGGTGGCACATGTGGTTTAGACTTCCCATGCCACAGTCCAGTAAGTAGGATGTTTTCAAATTTGTATCTTTCTCGGGGAGGTAACTCCACAAGAAAACAAATAAGTGTCTTCTTAAACTTCTTGGACTTAATCAAGGGTGCCCCATCAGTGCTAACTACAATTAAAAGTGCTTTCTTTCCTCTGGCACAAAGGTTATGCTGGATGAATTTTTGGTACACTCTACCATTCTGTATGTCTCTTATGCAGTCTTCAGCTGGCAATTGTGCCTTAACCATTCTATAGTCTTTAATAAATTGCCAGTGTTCTGAAAATATATTATGAGGGAACAGTTTTAACTTTCCTTTACAACTTTGTAAGAGAATGATGAAAAAAAAATTATTATATTAGTATGTGTGAAGCAGAAAGGGCTCTGTCATCAATAGAAGTAGTTTCAAGCAGATGTCTGCACAGAAGATGGTCAATTTTTTAACAAATGGAAAACCTTTTGCAGGGTAGAAGAACTCCCCATGAAGTGAGACTCACCTAATAATATCCTTTTTCTCTTTCTGAAGTTTGTGATCCTCTTCAGATTCTTGCTTCCTCATTTCTGTCATCAGAAGGTTCAATGAGTTATTAAAATAATAACAATAATAATGATGATAATAATCACTGACCACTTCCCTAGTAGGGCTTCTCAGGGCCAATTCACATAAATTGTAAATAAACATTGCAAAAACAAAGATCCCAACTAGTCATGGGGCAGACCAGTAAGCTTTTTACAAGCACAGCTTCGGAGTTAAACTTAGGGCAACCAAAAACAAAACAGTGAGTATTGGGGTGAAGAGCTGAATCTGAGACCACAAGACTAGTCTAGTGCCCTAACCACTCAACCACAATGCCTCCAAAATTTAATGCTCATAAAATTCACATGCATGTCATAGCAGCAATAATATTCCATATATTTTTTTGAAGATACCAGCTTTTAGTAGTAAAATGAAGGCATAATGAAAACAACAAAGATTATCGGCAGACTTTTTTAGAACCCATTTAATTACTGGGAATAAACTGAGTCTGATTGAGCACTAGTATTTAACAGCCTTTTAATCAAAATGACATCGTCAATATGTCAGTTAAGTCACGTTATTATATTTTACTCTATCATTCCTCATCTCTGGGTACTTCTCCTAGTTTTACACTTATTAAAAAAAAAAAAGAATGATATCAACTGGTCATTCTCAACAGTGATTTAGCTTTATTTAATCAAATACGGATCACATAACCAACATTCTAGTTCAACAGATTACCCATGAATTTTCATTTTTACCTGCAGGATGTAGCTTCCTTAAAAAAGGTTTATACAAATCCAGTATGTTGTCTGCTGAGGGTAGGTCATCTCAGCATCATCACTTCAATCTGCCTCTAAAAGTATCAGCATTTAATTGTCTCATGCTGTGTAAAAGAGTCACTCAAATAACTGGATTAATTTGGCCATTTCTTACCCCATTATAAATACATACCTGGTTTTTAGAGCCAATTGGACCAAGGGAAAACACAAACAAACTTAAGAAATGATAGAAAATGAAAACTAAACCAGAAAAAAATAACAGGAATTAAATGTTCATTTAACATAAAAATCACAAATTCTTGATTTTGAAAGAAGTTTTACAAATTAAGGTTCATTTAGTTTCTTCTCAAATTAATTTTCCACACTACACAGTTTATTAATAACAAACATTCTCAAGTCTCTTTGTCTACATGAAAGTGTTCCAGTGGACACTGAAACATGCTGTGGGATAACTGATTATGAAACTTATTGCAAAAGATTAACTTTGGTGAGGTCTTGCAAAAGCAAGAGAAATTACAATTTCTGCCTTCTGATTTAAAATTTCTGGGGAGACCACTTGATGCCTGCAGAGCACAACTGAAACTCATAGGTTTCTCAATGTCTAACTTAGCTAAATTAAAAATCCGATAAGACAAATTGGCCAATTTACATTTAAATGCTACTGAGGTCAACTTTGAAGATCCCAATCAAAAATTTGAATTTTGTAAAAAGAGATTAACCGTCTATTATCTTTATAGCTCCAGGCGTCGAAACAACGTCGGAATGTCCCAAAGATACACAGGATTTAATGCGAGCACATCGAGCGAAATACTGATTCAGGACACCAAAGACCAACTATAATTCCAAACGTAGTTTATTCGTACTAATTGTGACTTGATGTCCAAAACCGTCAAACTAAAATACAATTAAAAGCCTAGTCTAAGCGATACTAAAGGACTGAAACTAAAATAACTATTTTATGACACGAATACATATTAATTACACGAGCGCAAACACAGCTAACAATGCAACATTCGGTAACAGGAAAAGAAAACAAGGAAATCAATACAATAATACGGTCGCTTACCGATTGTCCTCTCTGTAACGCCTGAATGAGTCGCAATGAACGCAGAAACACTCGCAATAAGCTCTCTTGTTAAACTATCTACCGCAAACGATAACGCACGAGGTCTAACATATGATATCGAAGCGTCACTAATACAAATACAAAGACTAATACGTAACAGAAATAATACTTAACTCGACAACAATTACAATCTTTTAGCTCTTATTTCGATGCTTAAGAACCTGTGATGACCAATCATTCTTGCAATAAATCTCCATGATACAATTTTAAATTCATTTTGAATAAGAAAATCAGTAAACAAAAAAAAAAAAGGGTGTTGCTCTTCTTGACCATAAATATGTTTACAATGCGGCTTTAAATGGGTGCGCAAGTCCTATAAATACAATCTCCTTCCAAACATAGCCATGCCTACTGATGTACATGGAAAATACATTTTGCATCTACGTCAATCTATATACTGAAGGTCACAGTTAATATTATCGATTTCCCGCCTTACTTCCTGACCAATATTGAAGAATGTAACACGGCTTGGATCACGCTATATTTCAAAGAGAGGATTTTTAATGTTCAAAATAATCGCTTCCATTTCGTGGTGTTTGTTGTGACTAACGAAAACAAAACAAAAAAAATCGAAGGGTTGGTGCATGTTAGGGTAGTTCATTTGAGTTATCCAACGGGGTTAAGTCCAACGGACTGGAGCTCATTGTTTTGTCCATCACCCCATTCCTTGGTGATCAGTGCAACATTTGTTAAAACATGAGTAAGAAACGTTCCTATGTAATAACATACATTTCATAGACACTGAATCGGTTAAAAGTTCTTTGAAGATCTCTCACCTGTCGAGGGGTTCGTGGTAAACATTAGAATTTCATCATGGTAGAAAGACGTTACTTGACACATCCGATGTACAAGGTGAAGATAAGACTAGTTCTTAGAACAGGTCATCATCATACGTCATCAAATGTAACAAAACTGTCGAAATAAACTGACTGTTTAGTGCGACATCGGTTCCTAAACAGTTATAAATTCATGGCAGCTCGTCCGCCATTTTGAATGTGATTGCTAGGAAATTGGGTGGAGAGCTAGTCTAGGCCAATCAGAAAGAAGTCACCGTGTTAAAAGAAATCTGGGTGCTTAACTTCGACGAATCTGGATTTTGATTTTGAAATCGGGAATTCGGATTTTACGGTAAAACAAGAAATCCAAGAACGACTTTCAACGTTGAGAAATCCATCCTGAAAGTGGATCTCGATTAAGAAATCCAACCGCGGATCCCATGGATCTTTATATTTTGCGTTCTTCCAGGAAATCCAAAAAGGATCTCTTCAAGGAGGGGTCTCAATGAGGTTAACCGGTGGTTATTAAACGAAAAAAAAAAATGAGCTCTGGATTTTTTTAGTGGAAATCGCCCTTAAGGACAGACTTTTCAGCGTCGAAATCTGTTATTGCTATTCATTTTTTTACTGCAAAATCTGTATTTCAAAATTTTTATCGGGATTTACCAATCGAAAGCACCCAGAAATTAGCGCCTTTTTCCTAATACTCCACCAGTATTCGCGGTTATTTTGGACTCTTGAATAGAATGATTTTTTTTATATAGCCAACAACTTTAAGGCTTTTCAACTATCTAATTAAGGCCATCCTCGGCAGTAAGTTTCTTCAAAATTGGTTCACCGATGTCTCCACTTTCTGGGAAATTTTCTCACCGACAATAACACTTGAAATAGTCAAGAGAAAATAATAGCTTTTATTGTTTTTTTAGAGGGCACGGTAACGAATCCTGCAATCTGATTGGTTCTTTACCCGGTCAGTATTTTCCTATCTCTGCCTACGGGCCACGGTAACGCTTTCGTGAGTCGCCGAGTACATCCCAACTTTCATTGTCATTTTTCATAAATATACCTCGTTTTCCGGCTGGGCAGTATTTTAAAGCAAACAAGTCGGTCACTACCTCAAGCCGATAAATAACTTATGAATCCTCTCTTTTCTCTCTCTTAAATCACTTTGGTTGACAGAAAAATATTGGTTTCAGAATGAATTTTTATTGTTTTTTTAGAGGGCGCGGTAACGAATCTTGCAATCTGATTGGTTCTTTACCCGGTCAGTATTTTCCTATCTCTGCCCACGGGCCACGGTAACGCTTTCGTGAGTCGCCGAGTACATCCCAACTTTCGTTGTCATTTTTCATAAATATACCTCGTTTTCCGGCTGGGCAGTATTTTTAAGCAAACACGTCGCTCACTACCTCAAGCCGATAAATAACTTATGAATCCTCTCTTTTCTCTCTATCAAATCACTTTGGTTGACAGAAAAATATTGGTTTCAGAATGAATTTGTATAAACAATAGTGTCATTACGTTGGTTGACAAGCGGCCTAAAAACCGTCTGCAATTAATTTTAATCGTTCACAAAAAGTACCCAGAAAGTTGAAACGTGAGGTATTTGGTTACAGTTAAACTGAACGATGGAACTTTCATTCATTTAATATCTGAATTTTCTCGAGCAATTTGTTCATAGTGAAAGAGCGAGCGAAGTTTTAATTTAAGTTCTACAACAAATATACGCTCCTGGTGAGTCTTTCCAATTCCGTTCAATTTGGACATTTGTACCTTAAATTGCACAACAGAAATTGAAGGAATTTTTTGAGAAAAGGCCGCATTACATTCCCTTGTGTCTCGTTGGAGTGTGCCGTTCGAATTTAGTTTTTGTGAAGGAAAGATCAGAGTTAAACACGCCATTACAGCAAACAAACGAGCAAACTCTCACAACTTCAAAATAAAAAAAATTGAATTTACTCACAATTACTTTCCTCGCCGTTTACTTAATGAACAGAGGTAAATCTTCGTATATGAATGAATGGTCGATGAGAGTGAATAATACTTTCCGTTAGATCATTAACTGATTTTGAAGAAAACATTGTTGTGACAGTCCTTGCCAAACTAGTTCTGTTGGTTTTCAAATGTTCCTACGCTTTTTTTTTCTTGTGCGCTCTCTAATTGACAGGTGTCAGATTGTGACAGATACTTGTAAAAATAATGTTTCAAAGTTTGTTTGGAAGCCTTTTAAATCACCTTTATCGTTACGGAAATGAAAATGTTTCGCTAAGGCATCTCTCTTAAATTTGCATCACCTCTATTTTAACTACCATTTACCCACTCAAAAATTGTTCAGTTTATGGAAGATCTTGCCGTATTTACGTCCATAAATCATTCGGGTTCTTTCGGAAAGAATTTCGTCAAGTTTAAAAACAATAAATATGTTATTTACCGGCTAAGGGTCGGTCCGTATGATGAAAAACTGTGACCTCGGTCTTGAAAATGCTGCCCTCGGCCTACGGCCTCGGGCAGTATTTTCAAGACCTCGGTCACAGTTTTTCACCATACGGACCTCCCAGCCGGCAAATAACATATATGTATAAACAATAGTGTCATTACGTTGGTTGACAAGCGGCCTAAAAACTGTCTGCAATTAATTTTAATCGTTCACAAAAAGTACCCAGAAAGTTAAAACGTGAGGTATTTGGTTACAGTTAAACTGAACGATGGAACTTTCGTTAATTTAACATCTGAATTTTCTCGAGAAAATTGTTAGTAGAGAAAGAGCGAGCAAAGTTTTAATTTAAGTTCTACAACAAATATACGCTCCCGGTGAGTCTTTCCAATTCCGTTCAATTTGGACATTTGTACCGTAAATTACACAACAGAAACTGAGGGAATTTTTTGAGAAAAGGCCGCATTACATTCCCTTGTGTCTCGTTGGAGTGTGCCGTTCGAATTTAGTTTTTGTGAAGGAAAGACCAGATTTACACACGCCATTGCAGCGAACAAACGAGCAAACTCTCACAACTTCAAAATAAAAAGATTGAATTTACTCACAATTACTTTCCTCGCCGTTTACTTAATGAACAGACGTAAATCTTCGTACATGAATGAATCGTCGATGAGAGTGAATAATACTTTCCGTTAGATCATTGACTGATTTTGAAGAAAACATTGTCGTGACAGTCCTTGCCAAACGAGTTCCGTTGTTTTTCAAATGCTCTTATGCTTTTTTTTTTCTTACGCGCTCTCTAATTGACAGGTGTCAGATTGTGACAGATACTTGTAAAAATAATGTTTCAAAGTTTGTTTGGAAGCCTTTTAACGGAAATGAAAATGTTTCGCTGAGGCATCTCTCTTTAATTTGCATCACCTCTATTTTAACTACCATTTACTCGCTCAAAAATTGTTCAGTTTATGGAACATCTTATCGTATTTTCAGCTCTAAATCATTCGGGTTCTTTCGGAAAGAATTTCGTCAAGTTTAAAAACAATAAATATGTTATTTACCGGCTAAGGGTCGGTCCGCATGGTGAAAAACTGTGACCTCGGTCTTGAAAATGCTGCCCTCGGCCTGCGGCCTCGGGCAGTATTTTCAAGACCTCGGTCACAGTTTTTCACCATACGGACCTCCCAGCCGGCAAATAACATATATTTACTTTCTCTTGAAAAATTAAAATCATTCTTGATTCACCTTCAGCAAAATGCATTTGAGTGATCGATATACGCAGATAAGCCGATAGACGAGGTTTAAAAGAACCGATCCAACTATTATAGACTTTGATGATCATTGGTTTGATGACGGCAGTGGAAGACAACAATACTGTCTATTCTTCTTAAAGGAACTGAAACCGAGTTATTTCTTTCTTTTTTTATAAAAGTTTATTAAAAATTACATTTCTACTACCGTGTTTTCAGATTTCAAAGCCAAAAAAATTCAAGAGGTAAGAAGTTGACTATTGACGCTGCCATTTTCAAAGTCAACATAGTAATCTGGCCGCAAGCTATCGACTCGCGAAAACCACATCGAGCGGTTCAAAAGCAGCTGCTGCTCTGACCATAAAAAAGAAAAGATCATTAGTCGTACCAAAAAAATATATTTTTTGTAGCATCTAATTGTTAAGGCAGATCATCATTGGGAGACAAAGCGTGGTCAATGTCATCATTTCATAACAATGTACTTCTCCCTAGCTGAGATGAAAATTATATGGTTTTCGGAATAAGTGATGGAGTTTCCATTCAGCTGATATTCTTCAGCTGGTAAGAGAAATCTGAAAATCACAAAGCGCAGTCAAAGTCATTATCTTATAATTAATGTACTTTCTATTTAGACGAAAATTATATGGTTTTTAAAACTGGAGATGGAATTTCCATTCAGCTGATACTGATCTTTAAGCTGGTTAAAGGAAATCTGAAAACAAAATTCCCTTACAACAGGGCTCCTCTTCACATATCTTCAAACACAAACAAACAATTTAGAAAGACAAAATGAAAGTAATGATTAATTGGACAGTGCTGTCAGGTAGTCTTAGATTGAGCAACGAACCAAACAAGCCGGAAAGATTGAATTGAGGAAGTTGTACACAAATGAATGAGGGCGCTGCACATGAAACCAAAGTCGACCAAGAGATCATGAAGTGATGATATTGATTTATTCATAAATCAATTTTTTTTTACTCTGACAATAGGTCAAGGGCCTCAGTTGAGAACAATAGCTGTGTATGTCCATGAAAAAGTTTATCAAATATGGCTCAAATGAGTTTGTGAATTAGCAGTCTTTCAAACTTCTTCTTTGCCATTGCTAAATTGACCACGACGTTTTCCCAAAAAACATCTTTATGCCCTGGAAAAAAATAAATTTATTAGAAAGTTTAGTAGCCCACTAGCATGTATATTGACATGCAACCTCTTTTTTACTGTATTAAAGTGCGTTGATAAGGCAGGATTGAGGTTTTATCTCTACCTTTTCCCCTTTTTAATGGCAAACATTTTTATCTTGAAAGTTTTTACGACAGTGTTGCAGACAGCGAAAAAAAAAAAGAAAAAGAAAAAGAAAGAAAGAGTTTCGTTGGCGAGTTTGTTATTATTATTTTTTATTCAGATTAATTTTTTTCGGGTGTACAGGATGGCGGGATTTTAGTATTTTCGTCAAATTGTTGTTATAGACCGAGACAAAAACCTCAAAACTAAAGGACTTAAGCTCATATTCAGCCATCTTGACCTCGCACTTTGTCAAAAAAGTGTATCTACAAATCCTGGTCATTTAAATATACTTCGAAAAGGAGTTTTCTCTTTTCCTCTACTATGGTCTCTTTTGGTATTCACATGAGACGTGGGTGATCTGATCTGATCAATTAACTAATCGTGTTTTTTAGACACCTTGAACTTGACAATTGGGTTGACATGGACACTCTTTCGAAGTTCAGTTGAGTTTTTGGTAGCATGAACGTGTGTCATGTTACCTGTCATCAATCTAAAACTTGTTGGCCCATTACTTAGCTAATGCGCAATCTGATTGGCCATTCGTGTCCAACTGTCAATACAGCTTGTGTAGAGTTTCCTGTTGGAATTAGCTTTGAAAAAAAAAAAGTCAAGTATGGAAAGAGCTCAGAGATATTGAGTTTTCTTGTACATACCGTAATGATTCGATTTAGCGCCCGGGGCGCTTATTTACTCTTGATATCTAAAAGGAGGGCGCTTATTCGAAACGGGGCGCTATTAAGGGACACGGCACTTTAAATTTTCGAGAAACAGAAAATTATGCGAAATAAAGCTTTGATGTTTATTTGAAAACGACCAAGAAGACCGTTGAACGGACATGCTGTCCCTGGATCTTTCCTGGCCAGAACGAGTAGCCAAGAAATCGTCGTCGCAAAATTTGAAGGCGTGATCATTCGTTTGAAGGAAATGTGCACACATCAGAATTACTTATAATAATATCTGCATGTGCATCTCTAGAAATATCTACTGCAGCTTTTAAAATTTTATGAGTTTCTTTTGGAAAGGTGTTAAAGTCCGGGTAGGATTTCACTGCGGCCGGGAGGGAGTTAAAACGCTTAGCGGCACAGTCTTGAAATGTGCCTGACTCCAGTGGTATTTTAAGGTTAATAGTCTCGCTGGAACGTATTAGAGGGGGCGCTTATTAAAGAGGGGATGCTTATCAGAGGGGGGGGGGGTGGGGGTGCTTATTAGAGAGAGGGTGCTTATCAGAGGGGGGGTGCTTATCAGAGGGGGGGGGTGCTTATTAGAGAGGATGCTCATTAGAAAGGGGGTGCCTATCACAGAGGGGGCGCTTTTAGCACGAGGGCGCCAAATCGAATCATTACGGTATTGATCACTTGGTACCTGTTTTTAAAAACAGTAGAGAAAAGCTATTGATTTTCACAGTTGACTCATTAGTTCATGCTAACCTATTACTCACTTCTTTAGGTGTAGCATCCTTCGTAGTAATTCTTGGAAACATTTTCATTTCATCAGTCATACAGTCTACTTTGTTCTTAATGGCCATTTCTTGCTCTTCCTGTTTCCGCAACACGTCTTGAGTTAATTTTTACATGCCCAAGAGGGAATCCAACTGCTTTACATCTTCTGCGAAAGTATCATCAATAATTAATTCTTATATGATGAACAGTCATAGGGGCCGCTCTGTCTGTTTTGGTTCTTCAAGCTCACAGTGTCAATCAATCGACTTTCCAAAACAGTGAGTGATTCTAACGGTACTTCTTTACAACGCTCTGTAATTTGTCTGTAGAACCTAAGTAACTTGTGAAATCTTAAAATTCAAGATGCAAAGGAAAAAAACAGTCACCATAGAGGTAGCAATGTTTACCAGCAATGCCCTTGGTTATCTGAAGTGAGAATCCTTATCGACAACATGTGATATTTTGGACACAGGCAAACCAGTTGGCTTTTTACAAAGTGCAGCCTAAGAGTGAAGCTAGGGGCAACTGAAAACAAATCCGGTGAGCAACAGGGCGAAGAGCTGAACTCAGGACCATAAGAGTACAAGTCAAGTACCCCAACCACTCGACCACAATGTCTCCAATAATGCTGGCAAAATTCATGTGAATGTCACATTTACAATAATATTCTACATATATTTTAAGATACAAGGTGTAGTAAAATGAAGGCTCAAGGAGAACTAAAAAGATCATTCACAGACTATTTTAAAAAACTATTTAACAACTAGGCTTGAACTGAGCCAATTGAGCACTAGGATTAAAAAACCTGTCATTCAAAATGAGACCATCAATGTGTCAGCAAAGTCATGATGCATGTATTATATTTTACTCTGTCTTTTCTCATTGCTGAGTTCTTCTCTAGTTTTACATTTATTGAAAAAAAAAAAAGAATGGTATCCACTTGTCATTCTCAACACTGATTTTGCTTTACTTAATCACAGACAGATCATATTACCAAAATATTTAGCACAGATTACCCAAGAAGTTTTCTTTTTGCCTTCATGAAGTAGCTTCCTTAAAAAAGTTCAAAAAAATCTAGCATGTTGTCCATTGCACCCAAACTTTTGCTGCTCAAGTCATCTCAGCATCATTATCACTTCAATTTGCCTTTAAAAACATCAGCATTTAATTATTATAATTATTATTATGCCATGAAATAAAAAATTCACCCAAATGACTAGAATAATTTGGCCACTGCCTACTTAAAACGTAACAACTATAAAAACCAGGTATATAATTATATACCTGGTTTTTAGAGCCAATTGGGCCAAGGGAAAAAACAACCAAACTTAAGAAAAAAAATAAAATGGAAACAGTTGAGGGAGGAAAACATAACAGGACTTAAATGTTGATTTACCATAAAAATCCTGATTTGATTCTGGTTGAATGATGAATGCAGATTTTATCATCTTTACACCTGTTGAAAATTTTCAAAAAGGTTTTCCTGCTCTGCATCAGTCATATTGACCAACGTTCCTTCAACACTTTGAACAAAAACTTGTTGAAGGACTAAAATTAAAAGGACAACAAGACATGAAAAAAGTGAGTTTCTGTCAAAGGAGCCTTTGCATACATGTATGTCAGTTTTACATGAAGGAAGCAGTGTTGTCTAGTCCTTTGCGCAACTTCAAGCTCTTCACTCTCTTGCTTAAAGGAGTTTTTCTCAGCTGCTATGAGTTCAGCCACATTGTACCAAACTACAATTTGCACATTGTGAATAACATGCCTACTTGGAAATTGACTAACCCCCACTTTCTTGCCTTAATGAGACCATAAAAATTCCATGCAGTTCAACCAATTGTTTATGTCTTGATTCAGAGTTAAAATGCATGCAAATATTGAGGTGATTCCTCAGTTTATCACCACGCATCCTGTATTGTCCATTAAAATCATGTAATCAGGGGAATAAGGATGTGCACATTCCAAGAACATGGTATTGCTTTTCAATCCATGGACCAGGTAAAAAGGTACACTGGTCTTTAGATCTTGAATGAGCACAGTGACCTAATTATAATGTTTATTGTATAATTTTGGTGTACCATTTTTCTCCTTTAAATTAGGGATTTAAAAAATTCTTCAAAGGGGAAAAAAGATAAGCTAAAAGCATGCACATAGCCCTTTATTTGAGGATGCAAATTAAGATCTTGAAAGAAACAACTCAAGGAACATTTCGAGTCTATGTCATTTAAATTTGCCTGATTTTCCCACAAATTATACATCAGATTGTTCCATATGCTCCAAACTTTCTACCTACTGTATCAAGTTTTTTAAAGGGTTACTTTAAAAACCCTTGCTTCCACCTGCAGCAAAATGTCCCGTGAATCAATGAAATGACACACATGATTAGCACAGACATAACTTAATGGGGTATTTTTGGCCCATTAAACTTCTAAACAAACACAGTGACTTATCTTTTTAAAAATTAATGTACTTTTCAAAACAGACATTTACAAGGAACATTTAAGGAAAGTTTAAGGAAAATTGTGCAATAAATTTTTTTTCAGAGGAATTACCTTAACTAAATTAGTCTTTTTTAAAGAAAGATACTGAATGCTCTTCTTTTTTCCAGATTTAATTTGTTCACACAAAATAAACCATGCCAATTCATTAAAGTTCTCTTGCAAAGAAAAGCAAAGGTGACTATAATCTTCAAGCAAAGTGCTTCAGTTATAGTTTAAAAGGCACTCAATAACAGAGACATTCTGTAACTTGTTCTAATTTATCGCAAATACTTCATTTTAAAAGAAGTTTTACAAATTAAGGTTCATTTACTTTCTTTTCAAATTCATTTTCTACACCTCGCAGTTTATAGATAAAAACATTCTTAAGTCTCTTTGTCTACGAGAAAGTGTTCCAGAGGACAGAAACACACTAAGGGACACTGTAACTGATTATGATGAAACTTGTTGCAAAAGATACTTTGGTGAGATATTCTAAAAGCCACAGAAATTACAATTTCTACATTTAACTTTAAAATTCTAGGGGAGACCACTTGATGCCTGCAGAACACAACTGAAACTTAGGTTTCTCAATGTCCGTACCTTAGCTTAATTAAAAATCTGATGAGACAAATTGGCCAACTTACATTTAAATGCTATTGAGGTCAACTTTGAAGAACCCAATCAAAAATTTGAAATTTGTAAAAGGGATTAACCTTCTATTATTTTATAGCTCTATGCTTAAGAGCTTATGATAAGCAACCTTTCATGCAACAAATCACCATGATAGAACCTTAAATTCATTTAGAATAAGAAAATCAGAAAAAAATGAAAAGAAAAAAAGGTGTTGCTTTTCTAGACCATAAATATGTTTACAATGCGGCTTAAAATGGGTGTGCAAGTCCTATAAATATAACCTCCTTCCAAACATAGCCATGCCAACTCACGTACATGGAAATATAATTATTTCATATTTGCGTCAATCTATATACTAAAGGGCATTTTAATATTATCGATTTCTCTCCTTACTTCATGTCCGATATTGAATGCAGCATCACTTGGATCACGCTATATTTCGAAGAGAGAATTTTGAATGCTTAAAATACTCGCCTACATTTCAGGGAGTTTGTTGTTACGCACGAAAACATAACAAAAAACAATGAAGGATTGGTGCATGTTATGGTAGTTCATTTGAGTTGTCCAACGGGGTTAAGTCCGTGGACTGAAGGTCATTGTTTTGCTATCACCCCATTCCTTAGTAATCAGTGCAACATTTTTTAGAAGTTAAATAAGTATCGTTCCTATGTGATAAGATACATTTCATAGACATTGAATCGGTTGAAAGTTCTTTGAAGATCCCTCACCTGTCAAGTGGTTCCTGGTAAACATTAGAATTTCATCATGATAGAAAAACGTTACTTAATACATCCGATGTACAATGTGAAGATTTTAGCATCATCATGCGTCATCAAATGAAACTTAACTGTCGAAATAAACCGACTATTTAGTGCGACATCGGTGCTTTCAGTTCTACATTCACGCAACTCGTCCGCCATTTTGAATGTGGCTGCTACGAAACTGGGTCGAGAGCTAGTCTAGGCCAATCAGAAAGAAGACACCGTGTTCAAAGAAATCTGAGTGCTTAACTTTGCGGTAAAACATGAAATCCAAAAACGACTTTCATCGCTGAGAAATCCATCCTCAAAGTGGATCTCAATTAAGAAATCCAACTCCAGATCTCGTTAATTTCTATGTTTTGCGTTTTTCCGGGAAATCCAAAAAGGATCTCTTCTAGGAGATAACTTCCAATGAGTTTAACCGTTGCCATTCAAGACAACGACGCACGCAGTAAAAAGACCGGTAAGGAATTGGGTCGGGTACGTCGCCCCGTTGTGATTCAGAAGTGACTTAGCAGTCGTTGCGACGAGACTTCAGCGCTTTCTTGAATATCCAAACCCTGGCTCTTTAAAGATCGCCATCACAGAGTTTCGGTTTCATAGACAGCTCAAGAGACAAAGAATTTATCTTCTTTGAGAATTATGCAACAAGCGAAAACAGAGGATAATTACTGATAATAAAAGTAAGATTTTGATTGGAATCCTCATGGACAATTGAACTTTTTACAAAATTATTCTTATCTAGTCTCGCGTCTGTTTATTCATCTGTCAAATTTTAGAGCCACTTTGCAAAAATTTAGCGATAAATTTTCACAAATACACTGAATAAGAGAAGGAAGGGGACCTACTTATCCTGGAAATGAGTTTTGGATTAATTCCAAACATTATTATTAACAAGTGCACAATTTACGCAAATCCCACGCGTTTCGATAGCGACGGGAAAACCAGCGAAATGATGCCCTGAATTTGTTGAATAGAACGATAATGCCAACACCGGAAGTCGAAAAAGTGTCCTGTCCAGACTATCCGCGCGCTCTCCCGTTCTGAAATAACGTTCCCGTTCCCGTCCCCTTGCTTACTCACTCTCATGTTACGCAAGGAGTAAGAAACGCGATAGAATAAAATTCAATTGTGAAGAGCAGAAAAGATGCCATAAGTGTAGCTTAACACTTTCCAAACACTTTTTAAAAGAGACACAAAGTTTTGGTGGATTAGATTAAATTATGAACCTGTTTAATTCTGACGGAATTAGAATGAAATAGGTTCCAGTAATCAAAACGATTACACAATGGTTTCAACCACAAAACAAAGTTACAACAGAATTCAAAAGCACCTGAGCAACTATACTAAAGTAATTATTCGTCTCAGGGTCAGTGAATAGTGTCGAATTCATCCGGGGATTACTCATCAATATTCATTTCGCCTTTGGCGAACAATGAACAATGTTAAAACGAAAGAAATATTGTGACTTTCCCTTTGAGCATGGCTTACCTCTGAAATTTAAAAATTCTAAACAAAAAGTAACACTGCTTGATTGTGATGTTACAAAGCATAATTCGTCCGCGTATCAAGATTCTAATATGGCATACCTATGGGCTGTTCAATTTTTAATTCCCTGAGCTTCGTTTCTTTGCAACGCTTGATGAGAGGAATTTGTTGAGACTGACTTTGTGTGTAGAATGTTGACCCTCCCTGCTAACTTTTCGCCGTAATTCCTCCGTGTTTGTCCGGTATCTAATCTAACCACGGAAGATAATCTTCACTAAATGGCTCAACAGAGTCAATAGGGTCGGCGGTTAAAAAGTCTACGACGTCGAAATGGGTAAAAAAGGGGAAATCAAATGGTTCAACACAGGAATCAAGTGAATTGTAAGTCGCCAGGTTTGAGTCTTTTCTAACCGGGGTTACCTCATCCTGTTGTATAGCATGCTGTTCAGCTGCCAAGTTTTGCTTGGGAAACAAAAAGTTCTTTTGTGGTATGTTCAGCTGTTCTAAAGGGCTCCTGTCTGCCAAGACTCCGGTTTTTTTTCCCAGGCGAGAGGAAGGGGTTTCGTGGTGTTGCTCCGTAAGTTTTGAACCATCGTTCGAGATCTTTTCCTGAAGGGAAGCTATTGTCTCTCTCAGAGAGTGACTTGCTCTTTTTTTCCACCATCAAAGTATTTTTTTCCTTTCAATGTCGTCAGTGCTTTCCAAATTACTGATTTTTTTGCTTTCTGGCCAATTTATTATTCGCTTCCCGTATGATATTATTGAGCCATTCTCTTACAGCTTTCTTAGTTTTCTCTGAATCTCTGGTCATTACATATATATACTTTATTTATGCTCGAAATTCAGTGTAGCTGTAGAGCTAATATCTTCGAAAAATAAGATAAAATAAAATGAAAATATGCTATCTTACAATTCCAATATTATTTATAAACTATATACAACATTATGCATGCAGAGGGAAATATAACTTGTAGATGTACTGTGGAAAAGCTTCATATCTAAAAATCTCCTGCTTGAATTATAGAAAATTTAATGTTTTGTAAGTGTTTGGGAGAGAGTTCAATATTTTGCTAGCTAAGTATGAAAAAGAGTGCAGACCGTATGTCGTTGTTTTTGGTTTGGGAAGGGACATGATATGATTTCCGCGCAAATTGTAGGATGAAGACCGTACGTTGAACATATCTTTTAAATAACCTGGATAATTCGTAAAGAACAGAGTCTTATATAACGTGATCGTGAAGTTCTGGAGGCGTCTAATGAATAGAGATTTTCTGTTAACTTTGCAGAGTAAAATGTCATATGGAGAGCTGTAGTCCTGTAGTATAAACCTAAGAATGCGCTTATTTAGATTATCTACTTTGTCGGCATTGCACGCACCACAGAAATGCCAAACAGAAGAACAGTAGTAAGAATGCGGCAAAATAAAGGCTTTATAAAGCTTCATTAGCGTCTCCTTATTAATAAGTTCCCGAAATCTAAGCATTACGTTAAATTGATTATTTATTTTCTTACAGATAACTGATACGTGATTATTAGAAAAAAGCCTATTATCTATTGTCATTCCAAATATATCTATCGAATTATTTACTGGGAAACAAAAATTTTGCTCAGTTTTTTCCCAGGATTAGAGCTTGGTGCTTTTTCTCGTTAACAATCATGCCATTGTTTTTATACCACTGATTTGCGACATTAAATTCTTGACAAATGCACTTTTCCAGTGCAAGTGAGTCTAGGTTAGACGAATAAATCTGATGTTCGTCTTCGTATGCGTCATTGGACAGTTTGATTCCAGAAAGGCTCTCGTAGGTAACCATAGTGACTGGGTTCCCTTCTTTCCATCTTTTGCGGAAAATGTACTTTTTGCTTTCCTGCCACTAGTTGCTATCTCTTCTCTATCAACCGTGCTTTGTTGCCTCTTATCCTTGCTGGCTAAGCTCATGAACCCTTGGTGAAGCGTTGAATATTCAACTTCCGATGGTAAGACTTGTTCGCCGGGATTAGAAACGAGAAAGCGTGTTTTTTCTTTGTAAGTTGTTCTTAGGTTGTCATTTGGAATGTCAGACTTTGTGAGAACCTTACCATCAGTTTGGAAAGCGATCGACCTTTTATCTTTCTTCATTTGCGCCAACTTTAGTTTCAAAAGTTCTGTCTCCTTGTGAGCTTCTAAAAGTTTCTCCTTTACCTCTCGCAGTAGTATCTCTGCTTCAGTCTTACTTTTGATCAGTCTTTTTATTTCCTCGTCCCTTTCGTTTATAACTTTACTTTTCTGGTTAACTTCCCGGCGCAATTCAAAGTTGAGGGAGGTGACGTCTTGAGTAATTCCTGGATTTTTTCCTTTTTCTTAGCGCACTGATTGAATCAGTATTCAGAGTTGCTCTTAACACTAATTCAGATCGTTCTTTAAACACTTCATTTCTTCCTCTAACACTTCCCCATAAACTATTTTCCTTTGAGGAGTTTCTTGTAGCTCTTGGATCTTCATTTGATAGACTTTTTCGTCAGAGTTCTCATGCTGTTCCCTCAGGTAAAGAGGTTCATTTGCTGTGTCAGTAGATTCAGTCTTAAAGGTACATAGTAGACTTTCTTCTTCAGACGAGTTTGACGTTTCTAATAGTTCACCTATTGCCTTCTCCTTGACAACGTTCAGCTCGTTTTCTAAAGTCTCCAACTCTTGCTGCAACATATGCTCAACAGCTGTCTTATTTTCAAGAGTTTCCTCAAATCCTAAGATCTGACCCTGATAACTGCTATCAAAAGCTATGAGACTTATAGTCTGCCCGGTGAGTTCTTTGCGCTCAGTTGTATTTTTAGACGAGTGGAAAGTTGGAAATTTGTCGCATAGCACTTCCTCTGACCTTGCAACTATGTCCTCGTTTGCGTCGTCTTGTCTGTGTTCAAGGAAAGCTCAATGCTTTCGATTCTAACAATTTGATATTTATCTGACCTATCAACGTTTCCATGTGTTGTGAGACCATCAGATTTACCACGTGTTGTGAGACCATCAGTCTCCCGTTTGCGCTCCCAATTACTTTCTCGGTCGGCCTCCTGACTTAACGACGCACTTACTAAGTTACTGTTGACCGAAACGGAAGTGTTAATAGAGCTCTTTGAGCTTCCTTGATGCATTTGTATTTGGATCGTCACATACAGCTACAGCATCACTGGAAGAGGAAAAACTTATTCCTGTCAGGGAGGATTCTGACGAAGGTAGCTCAGCACTTGATTCACTTGACAGACTCTTGATACTTCCACTTTGGGAAAAATGCTTTCACCAGAGGTATGCGTACGTCCTTCACCTGACTGAAAAAAATTAATACTTATTAAGTAAAAAAAAATCTGCTCTATTATTCAGATTGGAATAGTCCTATGAAGTGTCGATAGCATTCAAAAATAATCTTGGTATTGCATATTGTGCTCTGTAATTGCAATATAAAACTCGCCCGACTTCCCAACCCCTTCGCCTGCGCAATCATTCGTTTTATCTACGTTGAGTTCTTATTGGTTGTTAGGCGTTTTAACATCTTACCCGGTTGGTTTCACGATAACATTTTCATTTGATCTTCAAAGAAGAAACCGAACTGGCAAAAAAAAGAATACTTACCCTAGCAGTTTCCACTTCAATATCAGATTTCGTGTCATCAATCTCCTGAGGCTTTTCATTCTTTTTAGTTTCTGAAGATTCAAGAAAAGAACTCCTTTACAAACACGAACTTGTCACCTTAGCGTCTCAATTCTATCCCCAAAATTTAAAAATGTACGTCCTCGACAGCTTGCTGATGCTACATTTTCCTCTTCTCTACTGAGATGTGCATGATGTAATAAACCACGTTTATAGGTATGAGAGCGAGTCAGGAGACCTGGATCGAGTACACGAGGTCAAGATTCATGAGGCAAATTTTGTGACACAAAAAACCTGACCTGTCAAAACAAAAAACTTGGCACTAGAACTTAACTAGAAGCCGAAAGGAGGTTACAGGATTTGAATCACCATATTAACAAAAAACCTTAAATGGTAATTGGCTTCATCGTCTTAGGGGCTTGGATTCCAGGGCTGCAGTAAAAGTATTTTGCAACTGAAAGGAGTGATTTTCTACACAGCGTTATAATATTATTGAATGTGACTTTGCAGTTTTCTTACCACGATATACCAGACCTGAAATGGTACTTTGAGTTTGTTCTCCAATTCCTGTCGTGTTAAATAAATTAGCTTTTCCTCCATTGTCTGATGTGGCTACGGAAGCTACTGATTCTTCTGACCCCATGAAACGCTTTATCGTCCCCGTAAAAATGTCTTCCATTATTTTGAACATCGAATGATGAACTTTATTAGCATCGTCTCTATCAATAACCACCTAAAGATGATGAAAAAGGAATCAAAACATCTTTACTCCATTTACTAAATGCGATTATTCAGTATGTATTTACAAAGACTAAACTATCGCAGGACTAATCCCTATCAAAGACTTTCACATTTTTGCAGTCAACTTTCTTAGCAAAGAGGAGTTGGTTTATCATAATTTTGTTGTAATTCCATCTAGCTGAAGTTATTGCTATAGGCAATGGCTGTCTATGAAATTACGTTCGTGTTCTTCGAACCTTCTGTGGAGAAACATATAATTTGCATTCTAATTTTGAACGAGTTGTGCAAAAACTACTGGTTTGAGAGGTCTAATGGTACGATGAGCGTAGTCCTTCAAACACTTTTGGTCAAAATTAGCAAAGTCATAGTCACAACCACTCCAATGATGAGTTTTTGAAGTCCCCACAGCTTTACTATATTGCTGTCAAGGCTATAAAACAGCCTTTTCCCCTCATTTTGGACTAACAGAAAATACCCGTTGCTATTGAGGCTGACCCGCTCCCCTGCTACGTACTAGTCAATGAACACATTGCTATAGGTATACGCCACCTGTCGGCCTTGTAAGTCAGCTTGCGGTAACCCCTCCAACTAAGCTTTCAAGTGCTTTCTCTCGGTATCGTGCCAGTTTAACAAGTCATAAATACCACCAGGATCCAATAATTTATAACCAGTTCCGTGGGGTATGTAATCAACAATTTGACGTTTGGCTCGGAGCGAGTTCTTTGTGGAGATTGGCACTAAAGATGATGGTCTATAGCAGTGGGTAGCCTCCTCGTCGTCCAAAACAGACGAAACACGACGTGATAATTCCTTCATCATTTGAGCCGTTAAAT
This sequence comes from Pocillopora damicornis, assembly GCF_964200805.1. Classification (NCBI taxonomy): domain Eukaryota; kingdom Metazoa; phylum Cnidaria; class Anthozoa; order Scleractinia; family Pocilloporidae; genus Pocillopora; species Pocillopora damicornis. The sequence goes on from NC_142671.1 coordinate 27,971,765, forward strand.
CTGCAGGGTTCTGATCACTTGATGCTTTTCTTGGAAATTTAACTCGCGGAATGGGAAGCGTGGGTGGAAGGAGAACGTCATTGTCTGCTAGGGCTTCATGACTGCCGCCCCCAGCTGATTTTTGCTTCAATTCCAGAAGTATTTTGTTTCTCAGTTGTCCTATTTCTTGATCAGACAAGTTCATAGGAACGTTTAAAACTTTTGGCTTCTTCTTTCGCCATGATTCTTCTTCCTTCTTCGCAACCATTTCCTGAAATCGCTCCCCAAGAACATTGTTCAATTTCAGAGCAAAGCTGTTCTTCCATTGCTTGATCCTGCTAAACGCCTGTTGCTCTATTTCTGACGGACACTTAGGAATGTCGGTTAGAGGGGAGTCTGAGGCGATTGTTGCTCTACGTTCACTCTGCTTAGTCCTCCACATCCTGACAGCAGCCCCCACTGTTGTCACATCATCATTTCCGCTTCCTGATGAAACACTCTATAAAAATAACATCACTGAAAATTATTCCATTATTCGTTTACTTTTAAGGTGTCACTTTTTGGGAATCAGCTTTCTCTTACTGTGTCATAATTTGATAATCTAACTAAGGAATGTAAAAATACTATTTTATACAATTTTTATATCTAAATGTGGTCTGAACGAAGTACTTCAATATAATTACTTATCTGTATATTCTTATACTTACCATATTTCATTTGTAATTCATATTTGATGTGCTCAGCTTTTAAGTTTTTACACGTGAGCCTATGGCTCGGATATATAGGGCAACCTTATTTCAAACGATGACATTAATGAAATGATTGACTGATTGATTGAGTTTGCTGGTTGTCATTTATAGTCCAGAGTGGGCAAAAGCGCTAAGGGAATGAAGTGTCTTGCCATTAAAGAGAAAATATCCCGGCTAAGGCTGAGACTAGGGACCTTTAGCAAACCACGCCGACGACGGCAACGAGGAGGTGGCAGACAAAAGATCTAATGAGCAGAACGATAGCTCGGCGCGAGCCTTTTAAAAATGTATACATTTCTTAGCCGTTCTCTGCAAAATAACAACTTGAAATCATCAAAACTTGCGTGGTCTCAAAAAGGGTATCCCACGGCAAATTAGTTAACCTTCCATTTAGTACTCCACGCCGCTCTCATACGTTATGCTGACATTATCTTGTGGCGCTGTGAGAAATAATAAGGAGATCCAGTAATTCGGGAGATCCAACTGAAAATATATAATCATTTTTAAATCGACGTCTTCCGCGGCGTTGTCGTCCTAACTGCGAAAGGTCCCCTCTGAGACCTCAAGACGACGCTCACGAACGACAAGCCTTCCACTTTTAAACTATTTCATTAAAATTTAGCGAAATTTTTGTTACGATCTTTTCATTTGCAGGTTTTACTTTATCTTTTCAAATCTTACCGTTTCAGACCATTTCATGAGAACTCAAGACTTTCTCAGCAACTTCGTTCACAGGAGAAACAGCTGAAGGAGTCTTACGATCCTGCAAAGTATAATCGAATACAACTGCTTTTAGAGTTTTACAGCTTTATCTCAAACAAAAATTTTTGACACTGTTTTTTTTACCTGGGGGGTAACATGCAGTTAGCATTTTATGGAGCACTTATCAGACAAACGAATCAACTGTGATAGCCCCACTCGCTAACGAGCTTTCTTTAACTCGGTGGGTAGATCATTTTAGCGGTACATTCGGTAAATAATACAGATTAATACAGGGTGACTGCTTAATACAGGTTCCACAGATACGGAGTATTATTAAAAAAACGATAAACAAGGCCACTCTATTGAATATTTACTACTTAATGACCACTTAACCCTTCAACTCCCCGATCAGATTTGTAATTCTTCTTACTGTCAACCATGCAATTCTTATAATGCTAGTTCAGAGAATTTAGTATTGGATCAACATATTATCCCCAGATTGGTATTTTTCTTTATTCTCATCACTTATCTGATTGATATTGTCTTGATAATGTTAGGAGAAATTCTGTCTTGGCCACTCATGGGAGTTAAAGGATTAATAAGAGACACAGGATTGCTCAGGAGAAGAGATACTACAAAATACGCTGACGTCCCTCGGGAATCACTGTCTTTGGTAGAGATGAAGCAGAGATGCCAGTTTGAATATTTGATAAGTTTCCCGAGTTAATCCTAATTTTCTTCCTCAATACAGCGCCACTTAATACAGGTTCGACTGTAATCGGCGGGGGCACGATCCTTGCCGGGAGTCACATCTTTTAAATTACCAGTCAACCTTGTCTGGCATGAAGTCATATCTTTTAAATTACCAGTCAACCTTGTCTGGCACGAAGTCACGTTTTTTAAATTACCAGTCAGTCACCTCGTTTTTGACATTTCTAAATCAACTCTGGTAAGTCTCTCCTTCTCAGCAAAGTCCGTCACGTGAGTTAAAAAAAAAGAACGGTGTAAAATATTGATGGCAGCGCGCCACAGGGATCACTGGGAGTGGCCTCACTGTTTTTTTGTTTTTTGTTTTTTTTTTTAATCGCGCGATGGAATTCGCCGAAAAGCGAAAAGGAGGGACTGCTCGTAGTGTAGTTACGAAGCGCTTGGTAAAATTCTAAAATTAAATCGTTACTCTCATCATGGCTTCGTTTTCTTCGTCGATCTCTTGGACCATCAAGAATGACGGCTGTTTGGATGTAGATTGTCTTCTTTGCGATTTACCCAGTGACCCGTCACTTCTTCAGCTTCAAGAGGCTCTTGGGATGGAAAATGTTGATCACAAATTTGGCTCTCGTAATTATCCACAAGTGACATCACTGACGAAGAACGAGACCTAACTGCCTCTGAGGTGTGTCTCAGCGAAGATAAACTGCCTTCTTCTCTCAGCTTTTTCAACGATTGTTCGGGAAATTGAAGCCGCGATGGAGACGCTTTAACTTTGTGCATCGTTTCTTGGCCTCGTGAACGTTTCTCCTCCATATCGGTAAGCTCCATGTTCGGACCGGTCCCTTGGGCTTAACCGGAGCGAGTTCTGAGTAGGACAAAAAGATGCTTCTCTCATAAGAAATATTAATCAGTTAACCAGTTGTATGATTTACCTTCTTCTTTGTCCCCTTTAGGTTCAGTGATTAAAGTCAGCTCTCATTTAGGAGCCTAGGATCAGAATAGCCAACAACCGTTTTGTGATAATTAGTACCAGTCAAATGTTTCTTTTCTTTTCTTGCATCTGGAGCAAACTCGTATGCATGTACCTGCTGGCGAGAGGAGGCAGATAGGTCGTGCCAAGGAGACTAACTTATACTCACAGGGAAAACATTTGATAACACTTATTTCACGATCACTCATTTTACCCATGAGATATCATTACAGAAGTTTTGGTTTTACAAAGCACCTTTTACATCGGTTCATGAATAACCACTTAGAGATCTTGGGAACAAGTTATTGCGTTTATACAACATCTACGAGAGTGAAGAGTGGTAGCTTCGCTAAATATGGCTACTGCTGGAATCGGGATAAGAATATAAGTCCCAAGATCCCTCGGCCATTTCCAGTCGCTCGCACCCAAATGGTTGAACCTGTTTTGTTGTTGAACTTGAAGCTTTATACCGTGTTGGTTTTGATGTGATTCTCTGGGGTTGCAGACAAGGAAAATTTGTGTTGATGTTGAGTAACTTCGATTGTTGGATCTAGTGTGTTTGGAGTGTTGATATTGATATTAGCTGTTGAATTTGGACAAATTTTATCGTTGACCTTAATAATAAATGTTGATGTGTGCAACAATCTGATCGGTTGAATTTTGCACCACTACGGCTTCCATAGTGTGCTCCTGACCAGTATGGTTGCTACATAAGAACTCTGGCCACTGTGAACCATTAAGTGAGGGACCTAACTCAATACTTGAGATGTTTCCTTCACTTTTGTAGTGTTCTGGGTCGGACTTGATTCCTCCTTTGACGTTTCTAAGATCTGTGAAAGGCGATACTCGACAAACAGGAATGCTCATTAGGACTTAGAGACCAAACGTGACTATTAGGAAATAAGGTATATAAGGAAAAACCACAATTAATTTTGAAAAGATCTGAAACGCCTACGAGGAGTGGAACCACAGGCATATTCCATCAGGCGTATTCCAAGATTCAGTATAAGCCATTCTAAGGATAAGCCCGTTTTTCCCACCAAGTAGGTAATATTTTATATTCAATATGTTCTTTCTTTGATGTTGGAAATTTCTCGTTCTACTTTAATTTTTTGAAATTAGAAGAATTTGACGCGCCCCAAATACACGGGCCGCGATAAGTTAACGCCAAGGCGCTTAATTGAGCAAATATAATGTTGACGCCTCTGAATTCTTATTTGGAAATCATTCCCGGTGTCAGTGATCGTAACTGGAGAGAATCTAGAAGCATCTGATCAGTATCGCATTTTATTGTTCAAAGATTGGCTGTACAAGCCACATTGGAGAATCTCAGGGGGGGAGAGAAGGGTTGATAGCTTTTATGGTTGACGCTTAATTTTCTTTCAATGCAGTTAGCAAAAAATATTAATACATTACATTTATCACTTTTTTTATCACGACTAACGGTTAAAGTAATTCTTACACCTAACGGCTATTTTTTAGCCCATTCATATCTTCACATTACAGTATAATACAATACACATCGCATTTTACCCACAATGCCTGGACAGACCTCAAGAAGTGACAAACTTCATCATTATCTCTGGGTTTTACTCTTATTGAATCAGTTTCATCCGCTGTGAAGTTCTCTGCCAACATGATATGATGATAGCACAGCAAATCGTTTTGAGGGTCAGTCAGTGTATGAACGAAAAAATTAGTTGGAACATGAATATAGTGTTTTCATTCTTTGTCAGCCAAATTAACAAAAGCAATATTGGCAAACTTGGACCACAATCCAAAAAAGACTATTTTTGAGCGCTCTGAATACTCATGAAAAAGTGTGTGCCGATACTTTTCAAGTTCAAACGAATTGAACGAATTTCCCTCTTCAGATTTTCAACTGCTACGCCTACCATTTCCCTTTTGAATTTCATTTATATTCTTTTTATGTCTAAGACCGTTACTATGGCTGCTGAAGTTGTTTGAATTTACCTTAAAGGAGGGTCTCAACGAGATTAACCGTTAGCCGTACTACGGCCAAAAAATTAACTGTTGGGCGTCGAAGTTGACAAATTATATCTGTCAGTCGTAAAAAAAAATTAGCCCAATGGGACTGTCTCTTTCTACAAGGTGTCATCTTGAGTTTATTTGCGTTTGAGATTTCAAAAGTGCGTGGTTTGACCTTTCAAAATTGTCCTCAAATGTGCTTAATACCCCACCACGGAGGCTGCCACCTTCTAGTGTCTTAGCAAAATTTATCAATACCCTTTCTTCCGTCTCTCGGAATGGCCGTTTGATTAATTGGGAATCTCACAATATGCCTTTCTTGGCTACATTGAAATTTATGATTTTGTTTTCGATAACAAGAGAACTACGTTTTGTGGTTTTAAGTGCGAACCTATTAACGTTGTTTTAAAAATGAAGGGGTTCATAGCTGAATTTTCACCATTTCGGAAGACAGCTGAAGAATATTCTCAGGTTACTCTTTGAAATCTCATAACGGGGTAAGTTGTTAATTTTTATCTTCTTTTTCAAAGTTTGGTATGGGAATGATCTGGTTGCTAAAGATGGTTCTCCCATAGGAAAAATTAATCAGTTTAACTAGTTGTATGATTTAACTTCTTCTTTGTCCTCTTTAGGTTCAGTGATTAAAGTCGGCTCTCATTTTGGAGCCTGGAATCAGAATAGTCGACAACCGTTTTGTGATAGACCGTGATTATTTAGTTTTGGTTTTTTCGACTTCGAAAGGTGATGTGTGTGATGCAACTGCTGCCTCTGCTGATTCCACTATCCATACACGATTACCTTTGAGCAGCTTTCTTCAGCTTTCCATTCTGGCCTTCAGACCCAAATTTTTCAGACATTGAAGTCTCTATAAACTATAAAGAAAATTTGAGATATGTTTCTTGACGGAGCTATAATAAAAATCTTCGTAACACTTGAAGAGAATTAAAATTGAAACTCGAGCAAACGCGATGAAGTTCTCATAAATTGCAAAACCAAAAACTACAAATACAACAGGTTGAAAATGCGATTTGCGTTAGGGCTTTCAAGTGGTGGGTTAAAAAAAAAATTTATGTATGTAGCAGAAAAATTTTTAAAATGCTTACGAAAAACTGAAGTCAGACTGCTCAAGTCAGATATCGGTCTGGCTTGGGTAGCCGCTGCAGTCTAAACATGACTACAAAGCGATACAAGTCAAAGCAGAGCACAAACGATTATGCTACCTCAAATTTTACCACCACCGTGACAGCTCTTGGAATCCATAGTAACATGTGAAAGGGTTTTTTGGATTGTTTTTGCGTCCTGGTTTCACTTAGCACCGAGGAAACACCGTTGAATTTTCCATGGCTTCGTGTATTATGACGCAAAAAACGTAAACTTTACAGAAAATCCACTGACCAGCACTGTGTTCGAACAGACTGACTCGCTTCTCTCCCGATGGCATTTGCCTCGGTTCCAAAACGCGTTACAGTGCACAATCTTTCATTTGACTGACGTGCCTGGCTTCCCTGGAGAAACATTAGAGTGGTTTAGCAAGAGGACGGGAACGTCATTTCAGAACGGGAAAGCGCGCGGAGAATCTGGACACGACTCTATTTCGACTTCCGGTGTTAGCGTTGCCGTTCTCCCCATCAAGTTCAGGACGTCATTTCGCTGTTTTCCCGTCGTGATCAAAACGCCTAGTATTTGCGTTCATTGTGCACTCATAAACGAGATGATTCTGTTTGGAATGATTTCAGAACTCATTTCCAATATAACCAGGTTACTTTCTTTATTTTATTAGGTGAATTTGTGAAAGTTTACCGCTACATTTATTCTGGATTCCCGAAAGGAAACACGATCGTCAGCAAGCGATCTAAGATTTTAGGACTCAGTTACCTTTTGTAATTGAGCGTGGCTTTAAGCAACGTAAGGGCTTTTCTTTGATACATTTCTTAAACCATGTATGAAAACTCCAAGAATGGTTGCTGTTAATTTTATCGTGAATCATGTCATCAATAAATTAAGCTTGCTTCATGTTGAAGTTTATCAAAATGAAACAACACGAAGGTTACCTGCTATATTATTCAGTGTTATTTGTTGTCATTGTCATTTTAACCGTGACTAAAAACTGTTCTGCGAATTGAAGTCAGAAATAAAAAAAATTTGAGAATAGCTCGGGTTTTGCACTTTTTTATGTCTTTAGTTTTTGATCAGCGCCGGTGAAAACTAAGACAAGAAAGTCATCTACGAAAGAAAATAACAATCAACTTGATTTCGGCACGGCTTTCTAAATCTATTAATTTGATTCAGTCTTGAACGACTTTATTCGTTAAAAAAAATCAAATTAAACAAAAACAAAAATAAAACAGGAACGAAGTCTGATTCCTCAGTCTAACCGTTTCGTTGGTGACTAGTTTGAGTGCATTTCATTTGTTCATAGTTAAACGGGAACTCATTGTAAACAACTCCATCGTTGGGTCGCTTGATCTCTACATGTTTTCGTCATAACTTCTGATAACTCCGTTCAAAATGCATTGCAACTCTAAGAGGGTGGTGCTCAAAAGAAGTGTACTGTCATGATTGAGAAGAATATTCAGTAAACAAGGGAAAAAACGGCGACGATTTAAATTCCAAATTATACTTTACAAAATTATGAAGAAAAACGAGTAGTGCTAAAATCTAGAAGCACGAAACGAAATGACAGCGATACAAATCATAGAAAAAAAAATATTTAGTGGACCTCAAAATCTGATAGACTCGAGACTGGAATGGAATAATTTCAAAGTTTAACCGCCCATGTGGATTCATATTAACTACTCTCTTGTAGTAAACTACCCTCGGTTTGTGCTTGTTACACCCTCAAAGAGGATAATTTCGTTGTCCCTCAAGTGGTCTACGAAACCGTAAAAATTCAAAGCTGATAATGATCCTAAAGAGCCAAGGTTAGGATATTCAAGAACGAAACAAAAGAACAAATATAGCGTGGACGGATCGTTAAAACGACTGCTAAGTCACTTTTAAACACAACGCGACGGCGTTCTCGACCCAGTTTCTTCTCGGCATTTTTGCTGCGCGCGCCGTCCTGAAATGACGTTCCCGTCTTCTTGCTAAACCACTCTAATTTCTTTCGCAGGACGCAAAACTGAAGGAGAGAATGTGGCATACGCAAGCATGCATCCGTTGAGCATGATTCAGTCATCAACGCACGCGCTCACATGGCCGTTGCCAGATTCTTCGAATCATCTTTTTGCCCTGCTTTTGTCTTCGCTTTTCTTTCTATTTTTACACGAGGGGCCAAAGTGAGTAGTGCGATGAAACTATAACATTGTCGGCCAGTAAAATGTCAAAGAGTAGTGGCAACCATGGAGGTTGACAAAGAAAATGAGTTCCCACCTTTTTACTGCAGAAATGCGCGCGCATCGATTAACATGGTAATTTAGTATTAATTATCAACTGATTTGATAACGTAGATTGGCCACCGTTAAAATTTGAAAGCTGACGTTTCGAGCGTTAGTCCTTCGTCAGAGCGAATGGACGAATTGTGGGTTGTGAGAACGTTTACATGCAGAAAATGGAGCTACGCTATTGGTGGGAAATAGTGAAGAGAAAACAAGAACAAACTACTGTAGTTGAATGAAAAGTGCTCGTTGATACCGTGGGGATTAAGAGTGTCGGTGGTTTGAATTCATTGTGAGTAAACGGGTAACTGAATTCATTAGAATTAGAATTTCCGTTTGTAATTTTCTTTGCAAAATTTTATTATTTTTCGCTTTGACGAAACACCCTGATTCTTTTTCTACCGAACAGTTTTTTGTGGGAAGAAATCAAGTTTACGTTTCAAACAACGAGTTCACCCGATGGGCTCATATAAGGTTCGCACGAAAGAATCGTGTTTTTTCTTGAGGATGTTTGTTTAATGATTGTAATCAATGCTTTCTTGAAGGTCTCCAATAGGGTTCTTCAATCCCGCGATCCCGACTAAAATTTTCTCTCAAGCCCGTAATTCCGACGGTTTATACTGCCAATCCCGACCTAAAAAATGCCTTCCTAGTCCATTTCCCAAACGTAAGAGGGCCTCTTCGGTAGGTGATGATTTTCTCAACCAGCATTGATCCGTTGAAGTCTTTGGCTACCGTAAGGCGAAACGCATAGCAATCTCAACAACTGCATAAAACACTAAAGGTGACGGCAGTCCTATTATTTCATAGCAAGGGAAATATAAAAAAATCACCTGAACACAATTCTGTTATTGAAGCGAATACTTCTTCTGAAGTCGGAACCTCTTCCGAGGAGGGAATCAGCCTCTCGTTCCAAAGATGGAACGTCAACATCATCACTCAAGGAATCGCACTCTGATGTGCCATTTTTCTCTTTGTTTTATTACTCGCTGTTTTCAAAGTTAGAACGCTTGAGGCTAACCGGTTCACCCGCCTGAATAGAGGCACCACGGGGGAGTTAAAGCTCTTGTTGCTGCTGCAGCAAATGTTTACGTCCAGTTCCTCATCTTCTGTGTGCTCTGTGGTGCCATCAGTACAGGAGGTAACGGTTAAATTACTTGTATGGCCGACAGGATAATGGCATATTCTGGAACAGGATACCAAGAATTTGGATTTAAAATAATACGCCGCCCAATGGGTTGGCCTCCTCTTCTCTTCTTCTCATTAAAATTTATCGAAATTTTTGTTACGATCGTGTTATTTACTGGTTATATTTATATCTTTTCAAATCTTACCAATTCGTGAGAACTCAAGACTTGCTCAGCGACTCGTTCACAAGAGAAACAGCTCAGGGAGTCTTATGATCCTGCAAAGTATAATCGAATACAACTGTTTTTAGCGTTTTACAGCTTTACCTCAAACAAAAATTTTAGAAACTATCTTTTTTTTTTACCTGGGACGTAACATGCATTCAGCATTATATGGGGCACGTATCAGACAAATGAACCAACTGTTATAGCCCCACTCACTAACGAGCTCTCTTTAGCTCAGTGGGTAGATAATTTTAGTGGTACAGTCGAGCCTGTATTAAGCCGCAATCCCCGGAATGGTGACCGTTTAATACAGGTTCCACAAATAGAAAGTTTATAACAAAACGATAAACAAGGCCACCTCATGTCATAATTGAACACTTAATTCCCTCTTAATAAGAGACACAGAATTGCTCAGGAGAAGAGATGGCACAAAATACGCTGACGTCCCTCGGGAATTACCGTCTTTGGTAGAGATGAAGCCAGAGGTGCCAGTTTAAATATTTAACAAGTTTCTTGAGTTAATCCTAATTTTCTTCCTCAATACGGAGCCACTTAATACAGGTTCGACTGTAATCGGCGGGGGCACGATCCTCGGCTAGAGTCACATTTTTTTTAAATTACCAGTCAACCTTGCCTGGAATCACATTTTTTTTTAAAATTACCAGTTCGGCTACTGTTTGACATTTCGAAATCAACTCTGTTAATTTTTTAGACTAAGAGCAGTCCTTCCTCCTTCACGAAGTCTGTCGCACGAGTTAGGAGAAAGAACGGTGTAAAAATATTGATAGTGGCGCGCCACAGGACACGGGGAGTGGCCTCACTGTTTTTTTTTCTCTTTTGATCGCGCGACGGAATTTGCAAAAAAGGAGGAACTGCTCGTAGTCTAGTTACGAAGCGCTAAGTAAAGTTCTACAAACTTAAATTGTTACCCTCACCTTATTAGCTTCCTTTTCTTCGTCGAGCTCTTCGACCATCAAGAATGACAGCTGTTTGGATATAGATTGTCTTCGATTGCGATTTACCCAGTGACCCATCACTTCTTCAGCTTCAAGAGGCTCTTGGAATGGAAAATTTGAATCACAAATTTCGCTGTCGTAATTATCTACAAGTGACATCACTGACGAAGAACGAGACCTAAATGCCTCTGAGGTGTGTCCCAGCGACGATAAACTGCCTTCTTCTCTCAGGTTTTTTTACGATTGTTCGAGAAATTGAAGCCGCGATAGAGACGCTTTAACTTTGTACATCGTTTCTTGGCCTCTTGAATGTTTCTCCTCCATATTAGGTAGGCTCCATGTTCGGACCCATCCCTCGGGCTCAACCGGAGCAGATTCTGAGTATAACTTCGTTCTCTGGGCTGGCCTTCGCCACGTATGAAGTACGGTTTGGTCGTTTATCTCCGGCTCCCCTCTTGAATCTCCGCTACTGATTTCACAAGCCATATTTAAAGGGTAATTTTCAAACTGTGACGAAGGAGACAAAACGGAGATTGTTGTAAAATATTCATTGTGAAAGGACCCTTCTGATAGATGGGGCATAATTCTAAAGCAGGATGTTCGGTAAAGGTTTAAGGAAGGTTCGTCACCGAAGCATGTGGATTTTTTAATGATGTGTGGAAATGCTGTATAGCTTTGTGTTTTCCTGAGCTTCTCGGCCGTGAAGGCACCCGAAGAGACTAAAACGGTTGAATCACTCAGTGAACGTTGTCTTTGCTTGTAATCAATCATTCTGTGAAAACGTAAGAATCAGTAAGTATCTGTTAACTTGTGTCAGGCAAAAACTAATGCACCATAAACCATCCTCTTAGCCTTTTTTTAAGCGAAGACTTTTCCATAGTTAACGCGGTCTTAAAAGTAGAACAAAATATAAGGTTTCAAAATAACTTCATAATGGTAATTTCAATTAAACATTACGAGTCGAAAAAATTTATATTTATATTTCTTGATGAAAATTTTCATTTTTAATCAAACAATGGCCTCAATAGCATCTCCACAATCAATTTCCATTCTTTTCCATGGTGGCAGAACACCCAAGAAGAATTCAGTGGAGAGAAAAGAAATTATTGTGGACCTCCCCTTTCCATGCCGGGAGACGCATTGTCCTCATTGTGAAAACTCTGACGTCTATGTTCGAGCAATTGCCGATTTGCGATTTGGGCGTCGTCCTCATCAACTATCACGCGATTGAGATCTCGAGATTATTATATAATTGTTTATTATAAATGGTTTCAGTGTCAAAACAAACATTTATCCGGGAAATGAATCATATCTGTAATACATTTCGATCGCAAGTTATACCATTGTAGATACTCTGCGGCTAGTTACCTCTGGAAGTTAATATTCTGGTAAACCTCTCCTCGTGTGACTTGAGGGTGTTCATTTGCCGTAATTTCATTTCTGGTTTGATGAAAGTAATCGATATCACACCACTATGTATGGAACCACACTGAAGAGACCTATGAGAGTTAAGTTTCATTTTATTCAGCTGAATTCTACTTCCCGAGTTTAGCACAAAGATAATTACAGTTTTTTTACGCCGGGAGTTAAAGTAAAATTTTGTGGCTTTTGTTGCGAGTTGGTGGACATGGCCTTTGCTACTTATGCACAAAGTAAATGGTTTCAGCAGCAGTTCAGTTGCACATACCCATGGCGTAAGCTCGACATCGGAACAAAAAATAAGCCAAACAATAACGAAGAACCAATGCAGCCTAGTATTATTGCACGTGGCTAACGCTTTGTACATAAAACACAAACAACTTGCTATTGGTTTTAATTTGGTGACCATTGCCATTCAAGTCAATTACGTATACAGACCTTAAAATAAAAAAAAAGAGCGATTTTAAGTAACTTAAATCAAAATCTAAATAAGCGTCAATGCGCTAGTTTAAAGAAAAGACTGAATGATATCTACTCTTTAAAGGAAAATAAGAATTCGGTACATACATTTAAGGAAGTATGCCGTTAAAGTTATGTAGTTTTTATCGCCACCTTCTGTTGTCCTAGTAAAATCTCAATACCCTCTCCTTCATCTCTCGGAAGGCTTTTTGATCAATTAGGAACCTCACAAAATGACTTTCTTGGCTAAATTAAATATTATGATTTTGTTTTCGATAGCCAGAGATCTAAGTTCCGTGCGAACCTGTTACAGCTGTTTTCAATTATCTGGTTTCTAAAGATGCTTCTCCCATAAGAAATATTAATCAGTTTAACCAGTTGTATAATTTACCTTCTTCTGTGTCCCCTTTGTGTTCAGTATTTAAAGCCAGCTCACATTTTGAATGTGATTCCATAACCGTTTTGTGATTATCAGTACCAGTCAATAATGTTTCTTTTCTTTTCCTACATCTGAAGCACACTCGTATGCATTTACCTACAAACGAAAGGAAGCAGACAGGCCGTGCAAAGGAGAATAAGTTCTACCCACAAGGAAAACATTTGATAAAACCTATTTCATGATCACTCATTTTACCCATGAAATGACAGAGGTTTTGGTTTTACAAAGCACCTGGCCTTTACATCAGTATCATAAATAACCTCTTACCATTTCCTCACTTGTCGTTTGAACTTCTACACACTCCACATCATATTCACTGGTGTGCTCCTGACCAGTATGGTTGCTACATAAGAACTCTGACCACTTTGAACCATTAAGTGAGGGACCTAACTCAATACTTGAGATGTTCCCTCCACTTTTGCAGTGTTTTGGACCGGACTTGATTCCTCCTTTGACGTCTCTAAGATCTGTGAAAGATGATACTCGACGAACAGGAAATGCTGATGAGGACTTAGAGACCAAACGCGAACTATAACGAAAAAGGTGAATTAGGAAAGACCACAATTTATTTTGAAAAGATATCTGAAACGCGCACGTGGAGTGGAACCAAAGACATATTCCATCAGCCATATTCCAAGATTCAGCATAAGCTATTCTACGGACAAGCCTGTTTTTCCCACCAAAACGGGAAAGTGGATGATATTCTATATTTAATATGTTTCTTTTTTTGATGTTGAAAATTTCTTGTTCTACTTTTATTTTTTGAAATTAGAAAAATTAAAGCGCCCCAAAGACATAAGCCGCGACTAGTAAACTTCAAGGCACTTATTTGAGTAAATGTTAATGCCTCTGAATTCTTATTTTGATATCATTCTCGTTGTCAGTGATCTTAGGGAGAATCTAGAAGCTCCAGGTCAGTATCGCGTTTCACTGTTCAAAGATTGGCTGTACAAGCCACATTGAAGGATCTCAGGGGGGTGGGGGGGGGGGTGATGGCTTTTCCGTTTACCGTTAACTTTTTTTTTACGACTAACGGTTAAAATTCGTCATTCTTACATCTAAGGGCTAATCTTTAAGCCGTTTCATGACTATCGGTTAACCCATTCATACCCTCACGTTGCAGCATAATACAATACACATCACATTTTACCCACAATGCCTGGACAGACCTCAAGAAGTGACAAACTTTATCATTCTCTCTGGGTTTTACTATCATTGAACCAGTTTCATCTGCTGTGAAGTTCTCTGCTAGCATGATACGATGATAGAAAAGCAAATCGTTTTGAGGGTCAGTCGTCAGTTATATGAACGAAAAAATATGTTGGAACATGAATAAGGTATCATCAAAATCTCTAAAATAATAACGAAACATTAGATTCAGGGTGGACGATCGAGTTATGTCAAAGAAAATAAGCTTATATTATATATGTTTTCATTCTTTGTCAGCCATATTAATAAAAAAAATATTGGCAAGTTCACACCACAAATCCAAAAAGGATCATTTTCGAGCATTCTAAATACTTATGGAAAAGTGTGAGCCAATACTTTTCAAGTTCATACGAATTGAACGAATTTCCCTCTTCAAATTTTCACCTGCTACGCCCATCCATTTCCCTTTTGGAATTCATCTAATTTTTTTAAGTCTAATACCATTACCATGGCTGCTGGAATTGTCTGAATTTACCTTAAAGGAGGGTCTCAATTAGATCAACCGTTAGCCGTAATACGGCCAAAAACTTAGCTGCTAGCCGTAGTGATTGATAAATTTTAATCGTCAGTCGTAAAAATTCTACCCCTATAGAATTGCCTCTTCCTACAGCGTGTCATCTTCTGTCATTTTTGGTTAGCCGTTAGTCGTAAATTGGCCAAACTTTTAACCATTGGCCGTAAAAACCATCGCCCCATCGAGACCCTCTGAAAGTCGTATGACTCAGTGCTTTGTCTTCAATTTCACAGTGGAAGAGAACTTTTTAAGTCCCACTTGCTATCAGCGATTCTTATCAGGTTCAATGTACATGTGTAGAACTGATTTTTTGCATTTTCTTACCCGATTGAGCCTTTCTCTTCAATTCTTCAGAAGATTCACCTGAATCTGGAGACTAGACATTAATGAAAAGAACTAAATAGCGACTAACGGCTTTAATGTCTATCGAAAACAGGAAAAGGTCCAGAGAAGACACATTTCAGAATTTAAATGTATGAACAACCTTATGATTTTGCGATGGGTTTTTTTTTGTGTAAGTTGTTTTAATTCTCATGAAACCTGCCCTTCAGAGAATCTCCCTATTTGTACTTTGGGCTCTGATCGGCTCCTTGTGGTAGCTCCCTATGTCTCGCTTGGCCATTGTGATTATTTGGTTTTGGTTTTTCGACATTCCTTACAAAAGTGATGTGTGTGCTGCAGCTGCTGCTTCTGCTGATTCCACCATTCATACACAATTACCTTTGAGCAGTTTTCCTCAGCTTTGCCGTTCTGGCCTTCAGACCCAAATTCTTCAGACATTATTCTATAATGAAGTCTCTCCTATATCAGGTGCAAGCTGTTACCTCGAACTATAAAGTGAATTTGAGATATGTTTCTCGACGGAGAAATAATGAAAATCTACACAACACTTGCCGGAAAAGACAGCGCCATATGCTTTGGGGCTTCCAAGTGGTGGCTTTGAAAACAAAGATATTTATGTAGCAGAACAATTTTTGAAATGTTTGCGAAAAACTCAAGTCAGACTTTCCAAGTCAGATCTCGGTCTGCCTTGGGCAGTCGCTATAGTCTTAACATGACTACAAAGCGATACAAGTCAAAGCCGAGCGCAAACGATTACGTTACCTCAAATTTTACCACCACCGTGACAGCCCTTGAAATCCATTATAACATGTGAAAGAGTTTTTTTGATTGTTTTTGCGTCCCGAATTCACCTAGCACCGAGGAAACACCGTTGAATTTTCCTTGGCCTAGTGTATTATGACGCAACAAACGTGAACTTTACAGAAAATCCACTGACCAGTACTGGGTTCGAACAGACTGACTCGCTTCTCTCCCAGCGGCATTTGCCTCGGTTTCAAAACGCGTTACGGTGCACAATCTTTTATTTGACTGATGTGCCTGGCTTCCATCAAGAAACATTTTCTAACGCAGCACGCAAAACTGAAGGAGAGAAAGGGGCATACGCAAGCATGCATCCGTTGAGCATGATTCAATCATCAACGCACGCGCTCACGCCGTTGCCGGATTCTTCGAATCGCCTTTTTGCCCTGCTTTCGTTTTCGCTTCGTTTTTCTATTTTTGCACGAGGGGCCAAAGTGAGTTGTGCGATGAAACTATAACATTGTCAGCCAGAAAAATGTCAAAGAGTAGTGGCAACCATGGAGGTTGACAAAGAAAATGAGTTCCCACCTTTTTACTGCAGAAATCACAGACAAGAAAAGCAGCCCCTAAGTATTACCGATGCCATAGCCGTAGCGCTCCACTTAAAGGTTTCACCTTCATTTCTTCGTTAAACTTAGGTAGTATTGTTAATCAAACTATTTCAAATGTCTTTTGAAATTAATAACTTATTTAATTCAAATAGCATAAATAGTCATTCAATTATTTTTAAAAACATTATTTTATTCCAACTTCCTGCATTGTTTGGCTTTTATTAACATGCTCTTAGCAAGTGCATTTGTTAAGTACTCATGGGAGCGCGCGCATCGATTAATATGCTAAATATATGTTATTCACCGGACGGGAGGTCCGTATTGGGAAAAACTGTGCCCGAGGTCTTGGATACAGAGGGCACAGTTTTTCCCAATACGGACCGACCTTGGCTGGTAAATAACATTTTTATTTTTTTTCCAAAACCTAACAAATGGTTGCGAAAAGAACCTGAATGATAAAAGGCTGTAAGTATGGCAAGATTCTCCATAAACTGAACAATTTATGAGGAAGTAGATGGTAGAGAAAACAAGGGCAATGCAAATGAAAGAGAGAGGTTTCATCAAAACATATTTATTTGCGTAATGATATTAAAAGGTGATTTAAAAGGCTTCCAAGAAAACTTCGAAACATTTTTTTAAAAGGATCGGATACCACCCGCTGTGAGCGGGCCGGATGGGGAGAATACTGCCCGCTCTTGGAACCAATCAGATTGCAGGATTTGTAGAATACCACCCGCTCACGAACTGAGAAAAAAAACAATTGAATATTATCAATTGAGTTGATAACGTAGACTGGCCACCGTTAAGAGTTTGAAAGCTGAAGTTTCGAGCGTCAGTCCTTCGTCAGAGCGAATGGACGAATTGTGGGTTGTGCGTGCGTTTATATGCAGAAAATGGAGCTGCACTATGGTTGGGAATGGGTGAAAACAAGAACAAACTAGTTGAATGAAAAGTGCTCGTTGATACCGTGGGGATTAGAGTAACGATTTGAAAGTATCGGTGGTTTTAAGTCATTGTAATTAATAAAAAGGTAGTTGACCTCATCAGGTTTAAATTTTTCCGTTTGTAATTTACTTTGCAATATTTTAATATTTTTCGCTTTGACGAAAAACCCCAATTCTTTTTTCTACCGAGCAGTTTTCTGTGGGTAGAAATCAAGTGTACGTTTCAAACAGCGAGTTCACCCGTTGGGCTCATATAAGGTTTATAAGAAAGAATCGTGTTTTTGCTCGAGGATGTTTGTTTAATGATCGTAATCAATGCTTTCTTGAGGGTATCCAACAATGTTCTTCAATCGAGCGATCCCGACTAATATTTTCTCTCAGTCCCGTAATTCCGACGGCTTGTACTGGCCAATCTTGATCATAAAAATGTTTTCCTAGTCCATTTCCTAAACGTAAGAGGGCCTCATCGGTTGGTGGTGATTTTCTCAACCGGCATTGATCCGTTGAAGTCTTTGGTCACCGTAAGGCGGAAGTTTATCTCTTTTCACCAAAATGATGATATTGTTCATTTCAGAAGTTTTCAAAGTTTTGCATGAACTAAGTACGCTATTCACGGTGACGACTTCCTTCGGAATTAACTTCAATCACACACAAGCGTATAAGTAAAGAAGTCAATGTCGCATAACAATCTCAACAACTGCATAAAACACTAAAGGTGACGGGAATCCTTTTGTGCCATAGCAAGGGAAATAAAGAAAAATTACCTGAACACAATTCTGTTATTGAAGCGAATACTTCTACCAAAGCCGGAGCCCCATTTTCCTTTTTGTCTTGTTTCCCGCTGTTTTCTTGCGACTCCTCGAAGTCAGAACTCTCGAGGGTAACCGGTTCGCCCGCCTGAATATCTGTCTGATAGAGGCACCACGGGGGAGTTAAAGCTCTTGCTGCTGCTGCAGCAAATGTTTATGTCCAGTCCCTCATCTTCTATATGCTCTGTGGTGCCATCCAGTACAGGAGGTAACGGTTAAATTACTTTTATGGCCGACAGAATAATGGGACTTTCTGGTAAAGGATACCAAGAATTTGGATTTAAAGTAGTACGCCGCCCGATGGGTTGGCCTCTTTAAACCTTCTTTGGCTGCATTTCCAAACTTACTTGCGTAATCTAACACCGTGAAAAGTTTATATTTGTGATGCATAACTGAGTGAATATCCTGCACGTCTAGTGTCATGCAACTCAAGGGGTTAATAGCCTCACATCGATATAATTCCGACACTTTCTGGAGTTTCTCTTTTTGTTACGCCCTTAAGCACTTCAATTGACGCAACAGTTTTAGATGCCACCTTACCCTATGGGCCGTTAAGGATTTTTGGTAAGTTGGCAACTTCGCTTTTGATAGAATTTTCATTCCTGCGCAATTACTGAAGTTTCGCTGACCAGTCCGATCAATTTCATCAAAAATTCTCGTCAACGGACATTCCCGTTCTTGGTTCGTTCAAATAATTATTTCAGTCCCGTATCTCGCCCCTTAAAATCGCCGATTCCCCTGTTCCGCCGGTATAACATCATTCCCGCATCTCGCCCCCTTCTTACGCTAAATTCTCGGATCCCGGCCTTTAAATAAGACCAATCCCGGATCCCGAATAGCCATTGGGGACGCTCTTTTTTAACTTCGTGGACTGTTCGATTTAACATGAAATATAAATCTCGGTTGATGGGTTTTACCGCTGACTAAAAGTCAATGTTTAAATGCAAGCAATATAGATTTCGGTGTTTTCATTCCTTCATAAATTTAGACCAATAAATTTAAGGTATTCGATTAAAACATGATCTCTATCGGTGAAACGTCATCTCTGAAAAGCTCATACGGCAGGAATTTGATACTCGCCGTTCACTAAGGTCACTGCGGTAGCCAGAATTATAATCGATAGGGGTAAATCATCGTAATCGTTCGTGGAGGTCGGCTTTATTTTGATCTTATGACGCGATATCAACGGAGCGGTAAGCATTCCAGCCAGTCGCAACCCTCGTGTTTGAAATAAAAGACCGTAACTGCTGAGCGGCCACTGACGAGAATTGACCAGTTTCATTCTTCTAATGTTTTTATATATCTTTCGCACTGCGAGACTGATCCAATCACTGCGGCAGGAAAAAAATGTGCATGTGGTCTGACAACTTTGGTTTATGAATCACTGCTCTAAAGGGGATTTTATGAGCAACTAGCTGAATTTTACAAACCGTAACCTTTTGAGCCTCCAAATAGTTACATTGTTGTTTTCATTGTGACCGACTTTAGTTTCGTGCCGCGAAAATTGCGCCAAAACTCTAATTACTTCTACAACATAAGCACTTTTTGTTTGTCTTGACGACAAAGTTTACGACCAAGTTTATCTTACATGGTAAGTACCAGGGACCTTAACGCGAACCACGACGCCAATGGCAAAACAAAATATCATAACAGTTGGCAAAATAATAGCTGATCAGCAGGTACCTACTAAACCTTCGTAAATTACTTAGCTGCCCTGTAAAAAACAAAATGAAATCACCAAAATTTGCGTGATCTGTGAACTGAAGCTTTAAAATAAGTTTCCATTTGGAACTCAAAGCGGCTCACATACGTTATGCTGAAGTTTCAGTGAAGCGTCGTAAGAAACCGTGAACACACCCAGCCATCCACAAAATTTTAACATAAAATATAAATACATTTTTTAAGTGACGTCTTCCTCGGCGTTGCCTCAGTTCCTTACTGCTTAATGTCCTTGATGTCGATTTGGTATTTGCAAACTTCTGAAGTGCAAAGTCAGACTGTCTCAGCATATTTCAAAATCAGTAATTTAAAACTTGTACTTGACAGGTTTGTTTTAGATGACCTGTCACACTCTTAATTCTTCTGATCGCACTTTCTCTTATAAAGAACCAAAATTCTTATCACAAGAATAATTTTATTGCCAGTAACTTTGATAAGTTTACATGTAAATACTGATTAAAAAATTCAATAAAGGTTTTTTTATCACAAGTGCATATTTCTCATGTGACCTCTAACGTAGAAGTCAGTTGCATCTATTTGGGATTGAGCTTTGAAAGGAATAGATGTGCATCTTTACTCATTAAGCTGTAGGGTCTAAAAGTTAATAACTATGCAGAGGAAGCAATGAAATACATCAATTTCATTATTGCCAAAAAGCTCTTGGGTAAGTAATTAGAAATTAAAAATTACTCAAACTGTAAATACCAGACTGTTGCAATGTTGATTTCCTCACTATTTTGTTTACAAAACATTTCATTACAATTCTCTATGTTACCACTAGTTCCAACATGAGATTTTCTGTTTGGTAGTGTTACATGCACTGTTAGTAGTAAAATTGATAATTATTGATTACTTACATATTAAGACTCTTTTTTAGAGCAAGCGAATAACAGTGGACATTTACTCTGGAAAATTCTGCTTATAAAAGCTTTCATGACTGCTTGTCCCTAATTCCAAACGCTTCTCTTTCATTTGTAAGAACTTCCATGACCTTCTTCTCCATGTCCTCCAAGGAAATGGTGACTTTATCCAGTGATAAAAAATCCTGTTTTGAAGCAATAACATTAATAGCGTTGATGTGAATCAAAATTATTCTCCTTACGGTCTGTCATACAGGCCTTGTGATGTTAGTTTGGAGAATTTGGTATTGAATCAACTTTTAATCTCCTAACTGATATTTTTCCTTATTTTCATCACTTGTCTGCTTGATATTGTATTGATATTGTAAGGAGAAATTCTCTCTTGGTCACCAACGGGAGTAAAAGAGTTAATAAAATATCATACCTTCACAATCATTGTTCCTTGATGATAGAAAAGCTGTATCAAATTTCCTTTTTCTTGCAATGCCAGGCCTCTTTGATTTGGGAGTAACTGCAACAATGTTATGAAGAAATTTTTATGACAATGTCTCCCTTGTAAAACTACATGAATCACATTATTATTTGGCAACTATAACAACAAGGTACAACAAGACTATTCACCAGACTGAAAAGGGCTATATTGCATATCACAATAAAATGAATACATGTAGGAAATGAGCTGAATTGAAGTCAAATTTAAATGAGTATAACTGAAAGAACATTTTAAGAAATCCTCAAGTGATCTTACAATTTTCCTAAAGGGACCACCCAACAACATTTTCAATATGTACACAGCTTCATTGTTTTATGGCCTTTTTTTAGTTTTTGCTTTAAAAAGTTGTATGTCCAGAAAGAAACTGAAAACCAGAACCAACATGTTTCGCAAAATGAGCCACCAACTATTTAGAAGAATTTGGTTTAGTGGTTTAATTTGCTTCCAGTTAATTCCATTGCCTAGTAATGGTAAAAAATGAATTAAGCATAATAAGGCAATTAATACACCACTCAAAATTCCCTGTCACTCTGAATATACTCTGAAAAATATTGTAAGGCATTTTACAATGAAAAAAGAAAACATGACTCAACCAAACTCTACATGATAGATACATGTACCTGCAAATTGTCCTGGTTGTGTTATCAGGTGAGTTACTGCACTTCCCAGATCACACTCCAGTGTCAAGCACTTGAACACAAGCTCATCAATGTACTGCTCTTGCATCAAGTATCTGACAGAATCCAGGAAAAACTTTTAAATTTATAGTCATACATATAATAGCCCTGCAACAACTGTCAATCAATACTAAAAAAATTTCACACTACAATCAGGAGTAAAAAAGAATTAACAAAAAGATCCAATCATTGTTGAAAACAATTCAAACAAGTCAATCTTTGAGTTGTTAATTACTACATTTAGGAAACTTATAGCTGATTTACCCTTTCTTAAGAAGCTACTTCTTTTTGTTATTGCCTTATGCAACAGTATATATTTGCAAGCTATATCATATGAAACATATTCAAAAACACAATGTAAATCTTTGAACCAATACTTAGAAGGGGCAAAATGTATATTAAGCACAGGCGGCCGAAGCTCACGTCTCGAGAAAAAGCCAACGATTAATTCATGAACATGTCACGCATTGTGTGACTCGGTGTTAAGTTATGAGAGGAACCGTTGAAAATTTGAACACGTTATAAGGAATAGTATGGGGAATGAACTATTGTCGATTTACAACGGTAAATATTTTGAAATATGAATATTTTATACATAAAATCAATAACACTTACTTGCATCTTGTGTGTCCGTTAACACCGAGTCACACAACGCATGACGCGTTCATGAATTAATCGTTGGCTTTTTCTCGAGACATGAGTTTGGGCCGCCTGTGTATTAAGTTGTGTCTACATGCACTTGACTTTGTATAGTTGTTATTTTCATTAGACATGCAATACATCACACTTTTCTATCATTTACTACTGACTATTAACTCATACAAAATGTCAGGAAAAAATGAGAAGAGATGGAAAATCCCAGACCTGTAAAGCTTCAATGACATAGGTTCATCATTACAGGTACAATAAACAATAGATTTTTGAGTCAGGGAGGTTGGCTCTGTCTCAAAGAACTTATATAAATGGTCTTAACCCTTCATAAAGATTAAGAGGAAGCTACTTTGGCCAGTTACCATGGTGATATAAGTAACTACTGGGAGAAAGGAACAGGTTTACCTGACAGGGGTCCAGAGGAAATAAATACAATGGGTGTGTGCTCATTGCATGCATTTGATGATCTGTTGAAACAAAAAAGGCTACGATGACCAAGTATATTCATTGAAACAGCCTTTGAGGTCATGACTGTCTAAGGAAGAAAGAATCTTCAGCAGTTTTTGGGAAGCAAGCAAAATACATAGTGACAAATTGTGGTGGAGAGAGATGGAGCAAAATATTCAGAGAGAACTAATAGCTAAAAGCTTCAAAGAGCCAGTGAAAATTACCCTGAAATTTATATTCATTGTCACTTATTGTCCACAATCCACAATGTGAAATCTTTGCAATGCTAATTTATGCAGCTGCATGTAATCCATACAGCATTTTAAAGGAATCCTGTTCAGGTAATAACTTTTCAAAACAATTTGGTGTTTAAATAAGCACATGTAAAGAGTACATAAGGCAAGTGCAATTTGTACATCTGTAGCACTTATTCACAATTTTAACAGCATACTATTTATAATCTGCACTTGTGTTACAACTTTGCACTTGTGCTGCATGAAAAATGCACTTGTTCTCAGCCAATAAGAAGTGCTTAATTTTTTCATGTATATTATCATGCATTTAATTGTCAAACTTTACTAATGACCACTCACATTGAAATCTTTAAGAATGGAAAGACTTACAAACAAAAGGGATACTTACTTGATAGTAACAATGAAATTGTTTTCTTCACAGTCTTCCAACACAATAAGAGCCATCCTCCCAGAGGCACATAACGGTGAAGCTAATGCAATGCTTGATTCCTTGTTAACAGTAAATCCTGATAGTCTCTAGCTTCTTGATGATGATTGTGGTTGAATCTGAACTTTTTGCTGAGGACACAATCATACAGGCATGCTCCCTTTCCACTTTCCTTTTCCTGTAATTACAGTAAGTTGGCCATATTAATACAGCTGTTACACTTGTAAAATTCACCAAACCTGACTACCTATTTATTAACTTACTATTATAATAATACTTACTATTGTCACTTACTATTTAAAAATAGTAAGTGACAAGGAAAAGCTCCTTGTTCACAGATAATTTTTGTTATTTTTTCGTTAGCCACATTGAACAGCTAAAGAACAAATTGTGTATTTCTGGCAAGTTTGTCCACTACAATTATTGACCTCTCGAGGAAGGCATAATTTGTTTTATTATGATGTTGAATTTAGTAAGGAAGCTAGTTTCAATTTTGCTCAAACATTGAGTAATTTACTTAATGCATGAACTGTCACTTGCAAATTTTGCATATACCAGTGAATGAAAATTATCTGAGTTAGAGATGGGGGTGACACCAGTGAGTTGGTCAACAGGATGAAAAGTCAGCTCCAGGCTCTGGTAGTATGTACAGTCTTGCATCTTAGGAAAACTGTTTAGTTATGATATCAGTAATTGACAAAAAGCATACCTTGGGGAGCAACTTCTGCATTCACATTCTTTTCTTAGCTAATCTCTTATCACTTTTATCAGCTTTTGTCTTTGTTCCAGCTTGATTGTTTTTGTCATTGTAATTAGCACTTGAGCCATCCAGCTTCTATTTGCCTCTTTTTGTTTTGTGGAGGAAACATCTTGTGGCATTTCCTCCATGGCCTGCTTCTTGCCCTCTTCTTTTGTAACCACTGAAGGTTGCTTCTTATCACTCTGCATAAACCCACTTGACATAATGGTGCTCTCTGTGCCACCTCTGTCTTTCTTTACATGAACATTACTTTTTCCATTTGATACATGATGATAATAGTGATATGGATGGAGTGGCAGCAGCTGTGTGTGGTTCACATCACCCCATGACATTTGCTTTGCTGGGATAGGCACACCACTCTTCTCTTCATGATTAGTCTTGCTGATGCATAGGTGATAAAGGGATCAAGAGTGGATTAATGTGATTATATGCATGTATTGTTAGCTGTCATAGCCATGTAAATATGACAAAATTGAAGGTGCGTGTAGACCCCAATTTGAGGCTGGAATTTGCCAATCTTTAGGGCTTGCTGTTGCAGCACCTAGTTAAAACTTGGAATTAGAGGGATTCTGTACTGCATAAGACCATCACATACATGTAAAACCACAAGCTTGAGTAATCTCAAAAGTTCTCCTCAAGTGCATGATTGTACTACTAACACTACATAATATTACAAGGGCAACCAAAACAGTCCCAACAGCGATGAAGGAGTGCTTCATTTAGGTTGCAGGATGAGTTGCTCCATCCCATATACTGTAAGTAAGTACCGTACATTATGTCAGCAGCCAACTTTTGGTTCACATTGAAGCTCTAGGTGTTGACATCAAAAATCCAAAACTTTTCAAATATAAAGTATAAAATATTATCAAATCCTTACAAAACAAGTGCTAAACACATAAAGCAGACAAGTTGCTACAACTAGCCCACTTTACTTTGACCTACAACTACGCAACTAGGTTATAAGCAGGGAAAACTATAATTTTGAGAGAACACAAAGTCATGGTATGCAGTTTTCAAAGGCTTGCAAGTTATAAATGTATTGGCTCCTTTTGCAGCTTGTTCTATAAGATAGCACTTAACCCTTTAACTCCCGAGATCTAATTAGCAATTTCTCCTCACTGTCTGCCATACAGTTCTTGTGATGTTAGTTTGGAGAATTTGGTATTGAGTCAACTTATAATCACCTAACTGATATTTTTCTTCATTTTCATCAATTGTCCACTTGATATTGTATTGATATTGTAGGGAGAAATTCTGTCTTGGTCACTAATGGGAGTAAAAGGGTTAATCAAATATCATACCTTAACAATCATTTTTCCTTGATGATAGAAAATCTGCATCAAATTTCCTTTTTCTAACAATGCCAGGCCTCTTTGATTTAGGAGTAACTGCAACAACATGTTGAAGAAATTTTTAAGACAATGTCTCCCTTGTAAAGCTACATGAATCACATTATTATTTGGCAATTATATTTTTGTTTTGCAAGGTGTGCAAGTATTCACCAGACTGAAAAGGGCTATCCTGCGTGTCACAATAAAATGAAAAGGAAATGAGCTGAATTGAAGTAAAATCTACCTAATTATAACTGAGAGAACATTTTAAGAAATCTTCAAGTGACCTTACAATTTTATTAAAGGGACCAAATTGTGTATGGCTCCCAACAACATTTTCAATATGCACACAGCTATTAATAATAATTAATATAACTGAGTAATGAAGCTGTGTGCATATTGAAAATGTTGTTGAGAGCCATAAAATTAAAATTATTTTAATTTTGTTTTGTTTTTGCATCAAAAAAGTTGTATGTCCAGGAAGAAACTGAGAACCAGAACCAGGATGTTTCACAAAATGAGCTACTAATTATTAAAAAGAATTTGGTTTGGTGGTTTGATTTGCTTGCAGTTAATTCCATTGCTTAGTACCAGTAGTAATAGTAAAAAATGAATGAATTTTTGACCCAAAGCACATACTAATTGGCTGGGTAATTTAAAAAAGAAATCCACTGTTAAATTGACAACTGTCCTGGTTTTTTTCCCTCTCTTTTGTTTTGTTTTGTATTTTTTGAGGGATTAAGGCATAACACACCACTCAAAATTCACTGTCACTCTGAATAATACTCTAAAAATAATGTAAGGCATTTTAAAGCAAGCATGACTTAATCAAACTCTACATGATAGATACAAGTACCTGTTTATTGTCCTGGTTGCGTTATCAGGCAATTTACTGCACTTCCCAGATCACACTCCAGTGTCAAGCATTTGAACACAAGCTCATCAATGTACTGCTCTGGCATCAAGTATCTGACAGAATCCAGGAAAAACTTGTAAATTTATAGTCATAACAGCACTGCAACAACTGTCAATCAATACTAAAAAAAATTGCACACTACAATCAAGAGCAAAAAAGATTTAATAAAAAGATCAAATCATTGTTGAGAACAGTTCAAACCAGTCAATCTTTGAGTTGTTAATTACTACATTAGTACATCAGTGATTGGAATTGCTCCGATGAAGGGCTAACACTGGAAACGTCAGCTTTTTTACCCTTTACGCTGGCTAATTTACGTTTTCAACTCAGTTGTTAACACTAAATTACCTACTACACTCTCTTCTATACTCTTTCTTTAGAAACTTACCCCCTTTATTCATTACTGCAGCTGAGTTACCCTATAAAAAAAAGCTATTACATACTAAAACTGTACTTTTTGTTATTGCCTTCTGCAACAGTACAATTATATTTGCAAGCTGTATCATAAGAAACATATTCAAAAACACACTGCAAATTAATCTTTGAACCAATATTTAGAAGGGGCAAAATTATATAAGTTGTGCCTACATGTACATGTACATGTACATGCCCTTGACTCTGTATGGTTGTTATTTTTGGTAGGCATGCAATACACCACACTTTTCTACCATTAAATTTATTACTGTATTAACCCATGCAAGATGTTAGGAAAAAATGAGGAGAGATGGAAAATCACTGGCCTGTAAAGCTTCAATGACATAGGTTCGTCATTACAGGTACAATAAACAATAGAT
Organism: Pocillopora damicornis; assembly: GCF_964200805.1. Classification (NCBI taxonomy): domain Eukaryota; kingdom Metazoa; phylum Cnidaria; class Anthozoa; order Scleractinia; family Pocilloporidae; genus Pocillopora; species Pocillopora damicornis. Next base: position 27,999,366 of record NC_142671.1, read on the forward strand.
TTTCAACCACTCTCTTTTTCTCAAAATTAGTTTTAACGATACCTACATTTCTGCAGAGCCCCTTCTTTTACTACTGATCAAGGAGGTCAGCTCTGTCTCTTTGTAAAGAAAAATGAATTTTGGAAAGGGAAGTAATGATGTACATTGTCATGGCAGCTCAATGAACGATCACAAACTTGCAAGTTATGCCGCCAACGAGGTCGCTAACATATGCTAGGATTGCTGCGGAATTAGATTACATGCCTGGTTTGCTAGTGTGCAAACTTATCACCTAGAACCTTTCAATAAAACACCTTCATGTCAACAATGTTTGATACAATGCTAAAACAAACATGACTTAGCGGACAAAGCTGTGTCACTCTTTGAATCTTAACGAATCCAAGAGTGTGCCATTCTATTCAAAAGCTGATCGGTTTTGCACCTTATTTCATCTTTAAATTGCAAAATTTGATTCTAGGAAGCTACAATTGAAAGAATGTAATTATCCTGCACCATTAAAGCCCACAAGTGCTCTGTTTTGCAAATTGCTAGAGGTAAAGTTTACTCCAGTCGTGTAAACTTTACCCAGTGCAAAACAAAGTGCTCTGATTGGTCCATTCAGGTAATATTTACCCTTATCTGGTAAAACATTTTCCGTGCATATTGTATTTGGTAAGGGCACAATGTTTCCAACACATGTTATAACTGGTTTTAACCCTTAATAAGGAATAAGAGAGGACTACTTTGGCCAGTTACCATGGTGATATAAGTAACCAGGGAGAAAGGAACAACTTTACCTGACAGGAGTCTAGAAGAAATAAATACAATGGGTGTGTGCTTGTTGTATCATCATCCTTCAGTGATCTGTTGAAACAAAATAGGTTATGATGACCAAGTATATTCATTGAAACAGCCACTGAGGCCATGACTGTCCAGGAGAGAAAGAATCTTCCACAGATTTTGAGAAACAAACACCACAAAATACATAGTGACAAATTTTGGTAGAAAGAAATGGAGCAAAATGTTCAAAGAGAATTTACCATAGTTTCTTGGCTCTAAGGCGCATGATTTTTACAAGAAAATTCTTTCCTCGGTTGGAAAGTTAATGCTGAAATTGAGGTGCATCTTATAGCCAAGTATTTTTGCACAACAAAATCTTGCTATCAAAATTTTAGCAGATCTTATACTGTAGTTAAAAAGACAAGAAAAGGAAACTAACTGTTGAGAGAAAAAGGAGAAAAAGCAGAGCTTTTTGGTCTGAGGTGTAGTGAAGATTACATCAAATACAAACCTTTATTCCTATGAATTAAAAACGAATACTGCTTTTAGAACACTTAAATCAACTTCTATAGAAAAGCAAACAAGTGGAAATTTGCACACGTGCTCAAGAGCATGTGCTAGGTAACATGATATCCAACTTAGGTCTTTTGGTTTGTAGTGTTGCAAGGATGCACACTTTGCTGTCATCAGCAGCCCACCAGAAAACAGGACCTGTTGCTGGTTGCATCATTTTCACACCATGGATTCTGAAATGCCATATTCATGGGCAATTTCACAATTGATGCTGACTGCCTCAGCTTTGGCAACAATTTTCAACTTGAAGTTGAGGTCATATCAGTGATGGTGAGTGCTTAGCATATTTGCAATCAAACAAGAAGTCGAAGTTAAACTCTGACTTTTTAGGATGAGAACGCATCAGTTAGTTTTACAACTGAGTTTTAAATCAGTTGGTTGATGTTTAACCCTTTAACTCCCATGGGTGACTAAGACAGAATTTCTCCTTAAAATATTTATACAATAGCAACTAGATAAGTGATGAGATTAAAGAAAAAGATCGATTTGGGGATAATTACTTGATCCAAAACAAAATTCTCTGAATGAACATTGTAAGAATTGTATGGTTGATGGTAAGAAGAATTACAAATTGGATCTGGGAGTTGAAATCAGGATCATTGAATATTCATAATCAGGTGTGAAATTTTAGCCTTGGTTTTTATGTAGATCATTAAATGTGTGACTTTTTCACTTTTATTTACATTTTAACAAAAGAGTTTGCATGCCAGTTGTGTAGGAATAATTGTTCTTAGTTCCATTAAATCCTTTTGTTAACTCTCATCCTTTTGGTGCATCTTATAACCAAGTATTTTCACGTAATTTTCAGTCTGGGAACTTGGCTTGACTAAGTTATCACAATCACTTTTCGTTTTTTTCACGATGGCCATATTGAACTAACAGCTAACGAGCAAATGGTGTATTTATTACGAGTTTGTCCACGACGATAATCGACCTCTCGAGGAAGGCATGGTTTGTTTACCCACGAAGAGCTTTCAAACATCTACCAAAAACCCACAGCAAAACACATGCCCTGTTTAGCACGAACAAGATTTTTAAAGTAAGACTACTGAAACTTTTAAAGGATCGTATCGCCCGATGAAATGATAACACATACAGACTCACCTCAGCTCTCTTTGCAGTTGTAACAGAATCCTCACTTTTACTTTCGACCATTGTTTAATTGAAGCGGCAGATTGCGATATGATGTTGGACTTCATCCTCTGAAGGCACTGAAGTTCATAACCTTTTTAGCCTTTTTGCTTTGCACTAAAATACAGCCTGTTGAAAAACTGTCGCTCTTCTTGCCAGCGCCAGCGCTCGCGACAATCATCCACGTGTTTCTTTCTTGCATGATCTAATAGATATTTCACCCAGTTCTCACCTAATCGAACCATTTTGGCACGCAGTCGAGCCAATATACCCCTGGCGATAACAAACGAGCCTGATTTGCTGCCGAAGCGTACCAGGAAGGTACGTCTAGTTATTCACTCTTTTTAAATTCAGTAAAATCTCAAGTGATGTTATTTTGAAGTTACGGCGATTAAATATGTCAGGCACTCTATGGAGTGGCCGTGAGAAGAATAGTACGAGTCAACAAACGGCGCGAAAAGATGACGAGAGTTACAATACACAACAAACAAAGGGATAAATTATGGTTGAAAAACAAGACTATCACCTTTTATGCCGATAAGAACTGTTTTACAAACCTCATCACGTGGAAACGAACACACAGAAAGTTAAAAAATGCTAATCACTTTGAGATTTCAAATCAGTTCGTCTCATTGGTTTTAAAAATTTTCAGTTTCAGGAATCAGAGTTGAAGAAAAATACGAGCAGCACTGGAACTCAAAGAATTCTGCGGACTGCGATCTGGTCTTGTTTAACACTTCTGTCGGAGTGATTTCCAAATTTTTTCTATTCCCAGCAAACTCGCCTCGTTGATTGTTGTTCAGTGTAGATGGTTCAAATTCTTCTCTCCACTCTGCGCGTGTTTCTCAATGAAATTGCTTCAGAATCTGACAGTCAACAACATCGCTCTTTTCAAGTCAATTATTTGCCACGTATGTGGTGCAAATTGTGTTGACGTGCTTATATTAATACTATTTTTGTCTTCAACACTTTTTTCGAGTTCCTCATTGAAGTCTTTTTGAACTCCCTTTCTGGGAGGTTTTTAGCTCAAAATACAACGCAAATTTAAGATCTCCGACTCCACTGATTCTATGTCAGCTAATGTCAATGTTTCAGCACTCTTCGACAAACATACAATTTAATAGCGAGTAGGAGTGCTCTCAAGTCTAGTTATGGCGGCAATATTTATCTATACATATATTTTTTTTCCAACCTGTAAACACCAGCTAAACTCAAATAATGAAGTTTTGTACCAAGTCTCGCAGTCATAAAACCTACATTTACAGTGTGGTAACCCGCCTAGCCGTGGTCGAAAAATAAAACACGTTTACATACAATCTTACAACCCCGGGGTGCTGGGGTGAGGTTTCTTGAGGTTGTTGTTGCGCTTGCAGTTAGGGAGTTTGAGCATAAGCGTCCCAAGCTCACATCTCGAGAAAGACGAAAGATTAATTCTCGGACATGTATGTATTTATTCATGAAAGCGTCACGCGTTGTGTTACGCGGTTTTAGATTACGCGAGGAATCGTAGACTTATACGTTATAAGGAATAGTTTGGGAAACGAAATATGGTCGATTTACAACGCCTAATATTCCGATATGTGAACATTTTACACTCTCGTGTGTCCGTTGAGGTTTCTGTTGATTTCTGCCTTGAGACGTCTAGGAAATGCTCAAAGTTTTAGAACAAGTGTTTAGCTTTTGAGGTTTTTGCCATGAATGCGACCCCGGCTAGGCGGGTTAGCCTACCTTGAGACGTTTACATGGCAAATTGTCACCCCGGCTGACAGGGTTACCCTACCTGGCAGAAAGGGCAACCCGCCTTGGCGGGTTACCCTACCTATCATGAAAACGTGATCAAGATAAAATGAGAGATTATATGGAAAGGCGGGTTACCCCACCTAGGCGGGTTACCTCACCTACCTGGGGTCCCCCACCTCCATGTAGACAGGCCCTAAGAGGCGAGGTGTTGTTAACAATTTTCATCAGAGGTCATTCCCCGAATTTTCTTGTTAGTAATATAAAAGCCAACGGTGATTATGTAACGAAAAGAAATCATGCATGGCTGCTTGGAGATATGGAATTTCTCCTAACGTCTTCAACTTGTTATCTCACGAGCGAGCGCAGCGAACGAGAAATTTGAAGAGAGATTCCATAACTACGCACACCCATGTGTTATTTTCTATTTAATTTGAAAGTGGCCATGATATCGTGGCCATGATATCGTGGCCATGATATCGTGGCCATGAGATTATAAAACAATATAATATCTCTTGGTCGTGGCATATCAGGACAGTGACGAAATATCGTAGGATTGGAGGGATGTTAGATTGCGTTTCTGATTGTTTACTTGCAAATATGGGTTTGGTAATCTGCGACATATCAGGTCAAACGTTTCCTTATACCCTCTCACACATGTAAAGACACTGACGGATGAATAGAGCTGAAACAGACTATTTTATCCATTACTAATGACATTTCTAGCTCTATGCAGTCTGCCAAAATACTCCGTCCTGATTACAACTTTTTTCTGGGTTTGGGGTGGGCAATCTGACCGAATGAGAAAATTTGGAATAATTATGGCATTTTATTGAGATGCGGTGAGTTTTAATCAACAAAAATTTACCTATGACTTCTACGCTGATAGACACACAACCTAACAACAGTAGGCATATTCTCCATGTTATCTTCTATAAATGTTTATAAGATGCTGACGAGGAAAATTTGTTAAACAATTGAGAACCTCTTAAGCTGGTGATCATTTCCTTTATTCTCATGACCTTACTGTTTGACTGAGGGGAGAAATTAGATACTAATCATTCTTAGGGGTCAATGTTTAATGGATAGTCATCTAAAATAAACCACATTTTTTTATGATTTTTATTTACTTAGGCAGACGAGCTTGACAATATACAGCATTCTACACTTCCATTTGTATCCGTTAACAGCATCTTCATTCGTTAGCTCAAAATGAACCAAAAGAGATTGACTGATACATATGACTTATTTGATGTTCTTCCTCGTGTCGTATTATGTAAGTAATACCTTTTTCCTTTTGATTAGGGCAAGCTTCTGCAAAATTTACTTATGAGTCAAGATAACAATAAATCCAAATGAATAAATAAATGAGTCAGATACACGTGCATCATCTGACCTGAGCACTTAGTACATGCGTGCAGTAGGGTAAATAAGATTTATGGCTTAGCATTGTTGAGTAACGCAGCCATCTACTAATTACGTAGGATGGTACATTTTTTTTCTTTTGGGTAAATAAGATTTATGGCTTAGCATTGTTAAGTAACGCAGCCATCTACTAATTACGTAGGATGGTACTTTTTTTTTCTTTTCGGTAAATAAAATTTATGGCTTAGCATTGTTAAGTAACGCAGCCATCTACTAATTACATAGGATGTTATTTTTTTTTCTTTTGAGCAAATCATGAGTAAGATATCAATAGTAACTTTAGATTGAATACATATGATTCATGGCTTAGCATTGTAATATAACACAACCATCTACGAAATATATAAGAAGTTACCTTGTAATGAAACAATTATGAGTAAGCTGTTAATAGTAACTTGAAATTAATGGTAACTTCAGATTGAGTAAATATGATTCATGGCTTAACATTGCTATTCAATACAGCCTGCTACTGAGTACTTAACTTCAAGTTGAATAAATGCGAATTATGGCTTAGCATTGCTATACAACAGCCATCTACGGAACTTATGTCATATTTTATATGTTGTCAAGATTGAATTAAACAAATCATAGCTAATAATATTATGGTAAATTCAAATTGAAAATTTGAATAAATATGATTCATGGCTTAGCATTGTAATATAACACAGCCATCTACTGAAAATCTCAGATGTTTAAGTTGAATTAAACAAATCATAAGTAAGGTATTGATAACAGCGTTAGATTAAATAGGATATATGGCTTAGTAACGTTATACAAGACAGCCATCTACCCGGCGAATATATAAGATATGTAGGTTACGTTGAACATTAAGCTTAAGCAAGAAATCGATTGTAACTTTAAGTTTAGTAATTACTCAAATTTTAATTAATAAAAAGGGCTCTCCGATCTTTGATTCGGGTATCCGCCAATAAAGCAAGCACTGTTTGTCCATTTTAAAGTTCACTCTCGTTAATGAAGTGTTATCTGAAGTAATATTACTGCAAAGGACAGAGATGGGCCTCTAAAATAATTTTAAGTTATACCAATTCCAAGCTTACCAACTGTTGAAGGGACTTAAAATACTTTTGATCTCTAATGGTACATGTACAAAGTGTTACATATACAGTCGAAAACCTAGCTAAACAACACATTGACACGTTTTTTTAATTACATTTAGCCTATTGAATCATAATCAATATGTATCTGGTATAACACGACACGAGCACTTACATTTTCACATAAAGCAATAGGCTCGTATTTTGACACTATGCACGAAAACTACTGTTTGTTGAAGTATTTCAAAGTCATTACAGGGGCCAAACACCTACCTACGCAATCGATTTTAAAGTTCATTTGTTAAACAAGAAAAAAATGCAACACTTAAGGTACATGTACTTCTCTTACATAACGAATGCACTCATCTGAGAATACAGTGTTGTTGTTTACACACTCGTTTCTTTTATACCATCGAGCGCTGGGTAAAAAAAATCAAGGTCGGAGTCATCATCAAACGTGGCCAGCGGTACTCTTGGGGACTCTCGCCCAGAGGCTGCTGGGAGATTATCATCTGCCTGGTGTTTATCTGTTGGATAATCACATGACACAAGGAAAAAAAGAAGACACTCAGTCACGTACCGTGTGTTAAATACTTAAATTCTGCTTAGACTAATTCATAGCGAGATTGTTATAAATTGGGGCACCTTAGTACAACGTAAGCCTCGCAAAAGCGCTTCCTGTCACTGCTGAAAGAAAAACCGCTCCAAGATTTTTCAATGAGGAAAAGTTCCTTCACCATTCGAATAAACCGCTGAACGTAGTTAAGCAGGGCAAGGGAGGTAACGAAATTATAGAAACTAACAATTTGTTTAAGGTATAAAATGAAGAGAGATCGTTCACCAATAGTCCTCCAAATTGATGAAAATAATCTCAATATATCAAAGTTCTTTTTTTAAAAGAAGCAGAGGGTTGATAAACATACCCTTATTCACAATTAACTCGTCGCCTTCCCCAGCCTCATCTTCCATGTTATCTTCCTCTTGCTCTTCGCATTCTTTGAACTCATTTTCTGATTCTTCTTCTTGTTTGTTAGCTTCGTCTTTCAGCTCTGATGGGTCTTCGTGGTCTTCCTCGGGTTTTTCTTCTTGTTCAGTCACAGCTCTCTCCTCAGGCTCTTCATGCTCGGCCTGCTCAGCGTTTTGCTCATGCTCGCTTTGATCTCTCGATTCGTCGTCACTGTCATCGCTGTCATCAGTCTCTGCGTCTTGTTGGATTTGAACTGTAAAGAAAAAAGTTTCAAAAAATAGAAAGTGGATTGTACCAGGGGTGCTACTGCCTTTAGTACCATTTTCAGTATATCATTTAAAATCAAAGAGTATATCATAACATTTAATTGATCTTGTGCGCTGTTGTTTGACATAAACTCTAAAGAAAGGGCAATAGTCTTTATTGGAACAAAAACTTGGGTAGCAGCTCTTTCAAGAAAAATAAATAAGTTAACAACGATTGTTACGCATTTTCTTCATTAAACATCCGCGGCATTTATTTTAAATTTAACCAGGTAACCTCGGCGTTTATACGAGTCGAGACGGCTATTGACGGGATTTAGTTTCCTGTCATTTTACGCCGATTTTTCTTCGCTCATCCTCCGACTTCAAGGAATAATCGGTCAATGCGGCACGAATTGTCGCTCGTCACTTTGTCGCTCGTTATTCTACAGGGATTACTCTTTTTCCTTTGAACATTTTCTTGTATAAATTTGACAACAGTGCTCTTTAATTAAGTGTAGTTACTTGAAAGTGAGACTTAAACTAAAGAGCGGAACCTCGATTTAAACCTCAATTATACGCTTACGGCGTTCAGATCTAAATAAGCAGTTTCGCCTAGACGTTTTAATCAAGAAAATACGTAAAACTGTTTTCATATTTTCAGCTTTGCCCATCCATTCTTCATAGCATTCTGTCTCTCTTCGTTTCAGATTTACCCGAGCGATTTAGGAAATCGAGCGACTTTCCCCAATGTTTACTTGAGCCGAGTAAATATTTCATACCTTCTTCGATGACTTGCATTTCAACGCCCTGATCTTGGCCTTCGGAAAACAGCAATGACATTAGTCAAACATACTCGGATGGTATTTACCTTCATCATTGTAAATATCAGTGATTTGTGGATGGGTGAGTCATGTATGAAGAAATAATCCACATCACCAAAGATAGTAATTTTTTTCCTTCCTTTTTTTCTTTAAAAGATAATCATGCAGAAGTGCAACAGAAGCCAGAAGGTAATCACGTGACAATAAAACTTAGTCAGACAGGTACTTAATCCTTAATCCTTAGTCCTTATTTCCGGAGGATGATTTTCGATAAATTTACCTTCATTGTTTTGAGTTCGTCCACACTTTTCCACCAAATAGCTCCAGAACTGTTGGAATTTAGCCTTCAGAACACGTCGTACCTAAATGCAAGTCATCAAGAACAAAGAGCAAAACAAAACAAATTGGAATACTATGTGTACTGATTGGTCAAACACCTATGGTTCTCTGAACCGATCAATCTTGATCTAATTTTTAAAAGTAGTAGGGTAATAACTCTCTGGTTTTGGCTCTTTTTTTTCCGTGCGATCTTTTCACTTCACCGTAAGTGTTATAACTTGAAAACAAACAATTTTATTTTTCGTTAGTTACGCAGTTTAAGGCACGTACAGAAAAATTTAAACACTGCTAGTACCTTAGTTTATGGTGCTAAGTTGCATAACAAGGCTGGTATACCTAATGCCGAGCAACGCGAAAATGTTGTCGTTCTAGATGACCGGACAAGAATTATATAATTTTTATTTTTTAACTGATTAGTTAGTAACAGCACCCTCTGTATATCAGCAACATTTCCCTGATCTCTACAACTTCCACTACTCAAAAGGATGACAAGTAAAAAACGAAAAAAATTTTTATTTTAAAAAATTACTTCAACGACGTGTTGAAGAAAAACGTAATAAGTTTACGCGGCGTTTTTTTTGCGAGACTTTTTTTTAACGGAAATGGTTTCTTTTGGCAGATTAAGGACAGTCGGCAAACTATTCAAATATCAAAACCCGCTAAATTTTCTTGCTAATCGGAATGTATTTTCTTTTTAACTAGTTCTTTTGACATTCTTCACGAGATAGAACAAAATGTTTATGAAAATATCCTTTAAACTTCAGCTGATCAAGCTGCAGCAAGACGTTTAAGCAAAGATATGAAGGTTGCAAGTTACTACCTGTACTGTTGATAAAGTGTAGAGAATGGGATTGATGGCAGAGTTAACCGGCAGAACAAAGACTGCGATCCAAACTGCGAGGTCACCAGGTGTACGGAAGGATTTTTCCACGAGAGACCTCATTCCAATCGCCACAATAGGCATCCAGCAGACACAGTCGGTAAGAACAATGAAGAACACTCTTTTGGCGAGCGAGGCCTCCCTCCTCAGATCGGCTGCCCTTGACTTGGCTTTCATTCTCCTCTCTCTTTCAGTCCCTTGCTGAGCCATGCGCCTGTTTGATGCGCAGGACTTATAGATTATCATCGTGTATGCCACAACGACAAAGAGCACAAGGGTAAAGTTTAAACCCACAAACATGGCAACAGAGTACTCCCAGCCCGACGGCTTATCAGTGGAAAGCTGCAATGGCAGACATACAACTGATCTGCCATAAAAGTGATGACCTTTCTGGCGACTACCGAAGTAGTCGAAGCCCACCGTGGGAATAAATGCAATTATGACACCAACAATCCAGATAAGGAAGCACAAAAGGTGCGTAACCTTAAGTGTAAGGGACTTTCCACGATAGGGGAATAGAATATTCTTCATCCGGTCGGCGGAGAGCAAACAAATCGTCATAACAGACACCTCACTTGACAACACGGCAATGGCACCTGTTATCTGACATGTCAAGCTTGAACGCCAGTAATAGTCATGCAAATAATACTCCCCTGCCCAAATGGCATCCACCACACCTATAGTTATGAGGTAGACACCCATAAGTCCATCAGCCCCAGCCAAATGTATCAACATGATGGACTGTATCTTGTTTTTCTTCTTCTTCTCCTTAAACACCAACCGCCACACAATGACAAACACAGCACCAACCAACGACATAATTCCAACCACCCAAAGGCACTCCCTCGGAGCTCGATTTCTGAACAAAGTTTCACAACTGGCGAAGCTGTCGACATAAGCAAAGTCGCAATCTGCATCCTGCTTCGTCAAATGGCAACACATCAGGTTGGTGTCTACAGTCCTACGGTTCATAAAAAGAGTTGAAATGAACAATAAAAGGGGAAAAAAGACAAATTTGATTCGTCACAGGATCTAAATTTGCAAGAAAATGAAAGTGTAATAGTAATATAGTCAGTGCAGTATAACTGGGCACTGGCAAATGAAATTTTTTAATTTTAAACTCCTCGCGTGGAGAACATTTCACTTGACTTACGCAGTTATTAGATACTTCATGTTTGAAAAGAAACCCTCCGGTAGTTCTCGCATTTCGTTGTAATGGAAGTACCTGCAAATTTAAGGAAAGTAATTCAGGCAAACTTTGCTCGCTAATTCTTGATAACATCGATATCTTTAGCCTATTAATCACAAACATTACTAATTCCTCGAATATTATTGGAGCATTCGCGGCTTCATTTTTCACTAATCATCCCATACAGTTGTAATAAGACAGTGTAATCGGACAGTTGGCTGTAATCGGACACCGGTAATCGGACAGTTGAAGCAGCCAATCATACTAAGCCTACTCAGCTAATCCACCAATCACAGAAATGATTGAAATAATCACAGCAACAATCACTTATTCAAAGAAAAACTGGGGAATTTTCAAAATGGAGGAATTTTTTACTTAAGACATTGTCTCTACTGGAGATATTTGTTTTAGGTGAATTTGTTTTTTCGGAAATTCAAATGGCTATGATTACTTAGTAACAGGACTTCTTGTTATCTAATTCTGTGTGTAATCATAGTCGTGATTAACAAATCGGACTCCCACCTCGCCGTCGTCTGATTTTGTTGATCACTCGTATGATTACAGACCGAATTGGACCCCACTCAGTCCTATTACCGTTCTGTATTAATCAGTTTTTCGGCTCTCTCTTGTTCCTTTTCCTGCCCAATTCTTAACAACTATTTGAAAGATAACTAACACCGAAGACGGATAACTCGTCATTGAGTATGTAAAACATACTTACACAGGCTATGCCGAAGTGTCTTTATTTGTTATATTCATATGCTGTTAATCCTCCAATGAGCACCTGGTGCACTCATTTCAAATTTAGGTTGAAAAGATGGGTCGCTCACTACAGAGAGGGTACTTTATGGGGAGGGGCCCTCCCTTAAGTTTTTCCCAAACTTTTTCTTGTGACCAGATATGATCGTCCCAAGAAGTATAACATGTGGGCGAAAATAAAAGAATAAACTGTGCATGAATGTACAAAGCCGATCGATAATAGCGGCACAGTTGGTACTCTTAGTATATCAGTGGTGGTATGTATGTGAAAATCGTTTACTCCATTTTCCCTTCTTAAACAATTCGGCCAGTGGTATGATCACTTGTACATTCATTAAAATGGGGGAGGGGTGCTTATCCGTGAGTTTACAGCACGTGAGAGTCGCACCAACAATATCTGTCTCCCTTGAACTCAAAGTAGTTTGAACACACCTGGAATATTATCAGTTTACTCATACTCACAGGAATCGAATACTTGGGGCGACATCTTTGAATTGTTCGTTGGTAACGGTGCGGATATTGTTGAAATAAAAGCTCCTACAGAACGATGAAACAGTGAAAAGTGTAGAGCGTCAACTGACAAGCATTAAAGCGTAAATTAAAACAACACTGGACAGAAAATTAGTCAAGGATGGAAGGCAATATCTTCAATTTGTTCAAGTAGGCAGTGCGCCATACAATAATGTCACATAAGTATTTTTACGAATTTTCATTTTACTGAGAAGTTCTTCAAAGTGACAGTTAAGTTATCAAGAATGAACAAAACATTCTCTATTTAAGTCGCAATTGATAGTACGGTTCCAGATCTATTTCTATCCGCGTGGCCGATGCCGATTTAAGTAACCCCATGAGTATTTTCATGCTTACCCTCGAGAGGTTTTCACGCTACAAGTCTTTGTAAACTCAGTGTTTGAATCTGGAAGGGGGTACCTTAGCAGGATCTTGTTTTTGGTGGTTAAAGAGACCTGGTGTCTCTCAAGGTTTTGTCTGATTTGCCTTTTGGTGGTTCACTCTTCTTCTAGTTAATATGATCTCTTAGTCAGCCCGTTTTCACTTTCACAATCGTAATATTTCGTCGTCCATCACACATGGTTTTGATCATAAGGTATGATCTGTCCTCGGGGGTAGAAGATTGTCCGTATTTTTGGTATGGAACTTTGTAGGCCTTTTGATTTACCTGAGCCGAACTCGTCGCAGATAATGGAGATTCCTAACATTGCTATAATTGCATCTTCATGAGACCCTTACTAATTTTACAGTACCTCGTTACCGTTAATCAGACGATAGTTTAGAAACAGTTACTTACATAGCCATTATGTTTTTCATGCCTTTAAAAACTTCACGTGGCAGGTAGTTAATGTTGTTTTCGTAAACAACCCTAGAACAACATAGAGGGCACTTCATTATTATCAGAAATATAGAAAAATTTAGTGGTAAGCACGTATTTACATAAACTTTCTTCCTATCTTCATTGATTCTTAAATGCCCTCTCCTTACGACATCTTCAAGAGCTATCCGATATTGAAAACATAGTAATAAAGTGAAAAAAAAAACAAAACAAAAAAAACAAAAACAAAACCTCACAGCCGGAAAGTTAGACTGATATGCAGTTTGCGGTTACCTTACTGAAAATGTCAAAACTTAGTGCATGCTTATATTTGGACTTCTATAAAAGCATTGTTTCACTGATCTGTTGAATTTTTTCTGGGGTGAATTGCTACATCTCTAATTCTCTTCTTTTTCTGTCTTTTTCTGGAGAAATCCGAGGTGGCAGTTGCTATCTTGAATGGATGACAAAGAATCTTTTTCAGAATTCTGCTAAGGTTTCTGAGGTTTATCCAATCAAAGTACATTAGCTTAAAAATTTAGCAAAACTTTGGGCAAAAGTGGTGGGAGGAGGAAAGAAAGGTCTATTCGCCCTACTGAGTTGGTTAAGTACATATTTGGTCAAGAATAGTTACTTGTGCAGTCAGGCATGATTTCTATCGAATGTTTACTTACAGTTCTTCCAGTTTGGAAAGGCCTTGGAACTGATCAGGTGACAGGTGTACGAGGCTGTTGTTATACATGTATCTACACCATAAAATGCAACAGGCGCTCGGTATAATTACAGAGTCTTTGATGGGGGGAGGTATTATTGACCTTAATGATATTTGGCAGCACAGAGCTGACTGCGAAACTTATTGATTCTTAAATAACCTTGACCCAGCATAATCTTTTGAGGACCTCGAGACTAATTTAGTCCCGAGCCCTGTCTCATATCATAGAAACTGTTTCATCCTTAATTAAAGTCAGTCGAGTTAAACATGCTTATTATGGAAACCTCCTTCGAAAGTGTATTAGCGCCTTGGTATTCGGCAAACTGTTCTACTGCTCATCAGTGTGCTCCAACACTTCCTGAAAAAACATCCCATAAATGTATTTGGACCAAAACGTTGCCACGTGTATTGTGACAAGAAAAATTAAGTTCCATCGTGTTCCGCCTTCACCGAAAAGGCTATGCTGGCCGCCAGGTAAACAATGGTTAAACCTTAGTAACGCTATTGTGACATGTAAATGCATGAATGATCGGACGTGCGCCCATTTACAAAAACGTTTTGAAAGCCGCTAAAGAATTTTAATACATTTTTCAAGAAAAATAACAATCGATCGTTACAGTTTAATTTGGGTTAATCATCAATCATCAGCGATCATTTCTAGCATATGGTCCTTGTCAAGCCCCAAGGGAAGGGTGCTGTTAAAGTATTGTAGGGGACGTGTTGTATTATATTTTGTTCCATCACCTTAAACATTTGTACCCTGGTAATTCTTAGTTGATGGCATCTCTTTCCAAAGTGGACGTTTATTTTTAACTTTTTACTCAGTTAACATCCTTAAACAAACTTTTAAGTCATAAGAAGATGCCAGGGTAATAGTCCGTATCCAAGCTGATCCTTTGGTTTTGGCCAATTAATGGTCATTATACAAGACACGTACTGAGCCAGTTATATCACAAACGTGAATCACTTACAATATTTTCAACTCCGACAGGTTTTTGAACCTTGGCAAGTGCTGAAGTTTGTTACTGGAGAGTAAGCTGTGAGCGATATATAAAGTGAAAAAAAAGTCAGTTGAAATAGAATTTGAGATTCTTGGAAAGGTTCTTGTTCTCTCCGAATAGACAGGTCTTTAACTTTAATGAAATGAAACCCAATTGGTTCTGGCAAAGCTATTTTGAAGACTTACAACGTTCTACTCATTTTTGCTGAGAACATAAACTGTTTACTCCTGATCCTGAGAATTTAGGCAAAAGATATCATTTGCAAATTCATTGTTAACATGGGCGTTTTCATATCATGACATCACTTTTCAATACTGATGCACCAAACCATAATAAGTCACTTACATCACAAATCAATCTTTACAGAGTTCCCTGGTTACTCAGCGAAAAAATTATAGTCGAAAGTCACGTGAAGCAAAGGGCTGAGTGAGACAATTGAATTTAATATTGACCTCTTTTTTTTCAATTGTTCTCGATGACCAACTCCACGAAAGTTAGCATTTTATAAAGCTAATTGAGCTTATGGTGTTTATGTTGATACGCCTTACGTAAGAGTCACAAAATCTAAATTCGCGAAGCTCTGTTTTTACAATGGTCATAATGCATTAATTTACATAAAGCTCTATGGAAAAGTGTACATTATAATTCCTTTTGCTGTGAAGTTTCTACTGAATGTCACTTACAGCTTTTCCATCCGGGTAAGGTTGCCAAAAACATCCATGGGCAGGTGCTGAATTTCGTTGTTTGACAAATCCCTTAGAGTATTTATTGAGGTAAAGAGTTAGCTAGCTTTTCAAGAACACAAACGTTATTTGGAAAATAGGCTAGGCCTCCCACTTAAAAGTTTCTCTTAGGTGCCAGATAGGAGCCAAACCGGATAACGAACAATAAATACCAGTTGTTTTTACCAAATCAGGAAAGGAAAAGTTTTTCCGTCTGTCTTTAAAAACATCAAATATAATTAAGAATCTCTAGTATGAAACAACTGGAATCAACGAACATATTTATTACATGCTTAAAGCTGATAGACCTTTCCTTTAGACAATAATGGCAGAAAGACCTCGTACATTAGTGCGGTATCTATCGCAAAATAACACCTGATTTAGTAATTTATTCCAAATCAAGCCGCATTCCAAGCGGAAATATGCGAGATTTCAAATAATTTTAAAAGTTTAGGTTTAACCTGTTTTTTTGTACAAGGAAAAGTCCTACGTACAATTCTTTCAGCTTGGTATTTGTGCTAAGTATCCCTGGAGGAAAATTCTGCAACTGATTGTGGGACAAGTCCCTAACATTTGTAGAGTGAGATGATAATCAGTAAGAAAACAAACCAAGGAAAAAAAGAGTCCCAGATAACAAACTACATTTCCACGGGATATATTATCAAGTTCTTCCCCTACTGTGTGCAACGACTTTATTTGGAAGACATTGGGAAAGTTATCTTCAGAAGAATGTCAACTCAGTTATTTCAATCTTGGGTAACTGTTTCGGACGAAATTCTTATCTGGTAGATTCTACTCAGTTGCAGTTCATCGAGTTTTCTATCTAATCATCTCATTAATGAAAAAAGAAACCTATTTTTAAGTGAAATGTATTGGCTTAAACTTGTAAATAGGTCTTCACGTAACTGTCTATCTCTTACTTCCGCCCACTAATTTCTAACTTAAAGAATTCCTCTGGAAAAATAATGAAATTTTGCGATCCAATTTTTCTTCGCTTTTACTTTTAGTAAACAAATCCGCCCTATTCGATAATTCAACATAATTATTATACGGGCGAGTGTTGTGCAAGTTTCGTTGAACTATTTTCCGAGTTCCGCGAGGGCGAAGAAAATGCAAGTAATAAGCAAAATGTTCAATCGTATTATGTGTTAAACATCGAATATGGGATTTATCATTCCACTATTGTTTCAATTTCTAGTATTTTGGTTTCTGGTTTTCGAAATACATCCTTCGGCCTCATCTGAGCCTGGCATCGATCGCATAAGGCCTGAGCGTTAGACAAATACAACACGAGAGAAATCGTCAAAGTGTTACAGTGAACAAATTACAAATTCTGGAGCGCTTAAAAAGTCAAGGTGTGGATCGTTCAGTGTGGCCATTTTTTTTACTCCTCTTTCCGTCCGTATTTTCCCTGTGTAACGCTTGACACATTTCGAGTGTTCCGTTGCCCTGATATGGGCGGCGCAATTGTGAAATAATAATAATGATCACTTTAAAGGCCATTGCACTTTTTTTTCAGGCAGTTGCTCGGGTGAGTTCAGTTGGCTATAATTCGACGTTATTTTGCTGATACTTAGCTAACTTTGGAAAGTTATTGAAGTCCGTTAATGACGTCAACATGACACGCACAATGTCACATGACCCACAACAAAAAAAGGCTTTGAAACTGCTGCGCATCTTGTGCTTCCTTTTCGTACTTGCAGCATTTGTAACGTCTTGTTGAACAGATGCACAACGAAATGGAATCCATTTTTTAATGAGAAAGAGGAAAGAGGTAAAAATCGGAGGCTCAGAAATATTTCTTCTTATTTTTTTTTTAGCTCGCGAGGATTTAGTCCCCCCCCCCCCTCCTCCCTCCCCACCACCCCATAAAACCCGTAATCAGTCCATTGACCCAGTAAAACGTTCGACTGATAAACAACTCTGCAATGGAGTATAATCATTTCCCTCATTAACATTTTTGAAATACAAGTTATCAATTTCATATAAATTGAACAGTCTTACTTTGAACTACTCATACACAACGGCACAACGGATCAAAATTCAACGATCGAAGAGTTGACTACTGGCTCAATTAAGAACGAAAGGTTTTAAAAC
Source organism: Pocillopora damicornis (assembly GCF_964200805.1). Classification (NCBI taxonomy): domain Eukaryota; kingdom Metazoa; phylum Cnidaria; class Anthozoa; order Scleractinia; family Pocilloporidae; genus Pocillopora; species Pocillopora damicornis. The sequence goes on from NC_142671.1 coordinate 28,017,105, forward strand.
CATATTTTGAACGACTTGAAAGCAATGTATCTCACACAAACGCAATGCACAAGAAAGAAATGTTCTCATTGACTAAGATTTTCGGAAAGAAATATCGCAAAATGTTTACTTACAGTTCCTCCAAGTCGAACAATCCTTGAAGAATTTTTGGAGGCAGATTCTCCAGCCGATTGCCACTCAACCGCCTAAACCAGGAATTTCTCTCATCAGGGAACGAGATCAAATCTGATGTAATCGATTTTAATCTAAAAAAGTATTTTTTGCCCCACCCTTCTACTGCCTTTCTATTTAAGAACGATTCAAAACTCAGTACTGCATGCTCTCCTAAACGGGATCGGAAATTTCACATCAAGGTGTGAACTCTATTACAACTCTGAACGGCGTCTCTTTCATCAACCGCAAAACTCTAGCTTTCACGTAAGTCTTTCCATCGTAGATTTTACTTCCTGGCCTTTTCGCGTTCCCTTATCTAGGTTTAATTTCTCAGTTTTAATTTGTACCCCTCAACACAATGTGAGGACATTTCCGAGTTGATACGACAAGGTAGTCGTACTTCTGTCCAAGATATAGTTCGGAAAGCTTACGAAGGTGTGTAGACCGGCCGAGCGCAGGGATTTTTCTCATTATCTACTCGTATTTAAAATCGCCACCATTATCAACACTATCTTCATATATGGTGTCGTTTTCTAGTTTACTTTTAACACGAAGTCTGAATTAGAGCGCAAACTTTTCCTTATATCCTTCACCTTTATTTTTTGAATGTTATTGTAATTTCTTGTCTTTGAATACTATTATCATTTCGAACGCGTTAAAGAATGAAAGCGCAAACTATTCCCCCGAAAGAGCGCTGTTCTCTATTTGTTTATATTTCGCGGTCACCGTACGCGTCAGCATCGCTATGGTATTTAGGCAGTTTCTTTTCCAACATGGCGCCGAGAATTTAATGAGTTTCTATTCGGCTCTTGATTTTTAACTCGTTTATCTACTCATCTAGTAACCAACAGTGGTTTTTGTTAAACAACATAGCGGTTCCAAAAACCTCGTGGTCAGTCTGAGGTAATATTTCGCACGCTCATGAAGTAACGTGCCACAGAACGCTACTCTTTCCAAACAAGCAGTAATAATTAACAGATAGAGGTATTGTGTTAAACACCTTTGTTTGTCCTCTTGATCAGAACCTTTAACAGTTGAGCCTGCAGGCTACAGTGGTATCGTGCCTTTCAAATTATCGAACTATGTAACTCCTTTGAGGTTTCCACGCTGAACTGTCGCTTATTTCTTAGTGTTACTTGTATGTAAATAAATTAAATCATTTTTCGTCGCTAACAGGCTATTACGTCAGAGACAAAGTAGAGCAAATAACTTAACAAATATTTTTTTAAAAGGATGCGAAATCGTTAGTACTCACAAATATTTTAACTCGTCTTGTCCAATAAATAGATCTTCAGATAAGTTTTGTAAGTTGTTGTTTCCAAGCCACCTGTAAAACGCATTAAAGTTGAATACCATTATTATTTGAAAAGACTTTCGTTCTCTCTGCTGACCAGAACGTGCGAGATGCGTGACTATTTTCCTGAGGCTTTAACCATAAACTTGCCACTCCTGTTGGGAAGAACTATCGTGCAAATGTGTATGGACTCATTGATTGCTTGAACAGCTCTTTTTGCTGTTGAGTTCAGCAGGCCAAGTACATCTACGTTTGTGTTTCTAATGACAAGCCCTAGGAATCCGCCTCGCAGGATTTTGTTAATCTGGCGATTTGTTCAAGAGGATTCACACAAGTGCTTGCTGTTGGGCAAGTTTATTGGGTAGTTATTTAGTATACATTTACATGTTCACAAAAGAAAGTTCGTAATTATAAAGGGTTTGAGTTAAAGGGGGTGAGACTATGAATAAAAGGGCGATATAGGAAGAATAATCTAACTAAGTCAGCGACAGTCAACGTTCTTAAGCTTCAGAGCAAAATACTTACAGATCATATAACTTGTAGCGTTTGAATATATCAGATGGAAGTGTCTCCAGTTTGTTGAAGTCTAAGGTTCTGCATAAAAGATATAGTTATTTTCTCGACGGTCCTCAATTGTCCGGTTAGGAGCGTTTGAATCTCTTTGGATTCAGCCACAGATGAAAACAAATTTGAGAGAGGCTGTTGTTGCATACGAGTGTTAACACTGGAAGTTAGAAATATTTGAGCACGAGTGCGCTCATTTCTTGAGTGCGCTTGTATTCATATATTTCCTTACACTGTTCACTGCCGTGGTAAAAAAGAAGATTCAAACGTATTACAAATTAACTAAACCATTTTGTAGTTCTAGTTTCGCAAGCGGTTTCTTCGTACACTGTTGACATCAAAATCAAATGAAGGGGCTAACTGTTTTTTCCTTCCCATCAAAATCTTTTGATGCTTTAAGCTTATCAATCACCCTTCCAGCGTCGCCAAAAGTTATTTCCCTGCCCTAAGTATATTACGGAAATCCATCAGAACAAAAGTTCCTAATACAGAAACTAGCATATTTTTCATGGCAAACTTTTAGAACCAAGTATATTGTTTTTTGACAGGTCTTAAGGTCACTCCCTATGTGTTTCGTACCGCCCGTTATCCTCTCCACAGTACCAAAATACCCACAACTGAGAACTGGGCCCCAATAGACCTTATAAACCATTTGCTTATTTATTCTTAAATAAGAGACGCCTCGTTTTGTCAATGGATGTACCTAACCAATTTTAACGAGTCGAAATCTCAAGGGTTTTTCGGGTTGCATGACAAACCATCCACAGTTACTCTAATTTAGTTTGATTCTTCAACAGAGTGATAAATCTCTGAAACAAATTACGAAACCAACCGTGAAAAGACAGTGAAAGTTATTTCAAACTTTGAATGATCAACACAATTGATATTCTCATGTCAACATGAATTTTTTTTCTTCGCAGAAAGTTTTTAACGCATAAAAGTAAATTACGGTCTGAGGCTACTCTGAGCGCGCTTCGCATATGTAATTTTTGGTATGGAGTGCGATTGACCCTTCCCAAACACAGAGGCTGGAATTGGAAAGTCATCACGATTATAAAAGGTTCCTTCGTTCCAGCAACTTTTTGGTTCCCAGAGCAAAAACGACATTCGAATCAAAATGATTTTAGTCATCTAAGCAATAACACTTCAAACTTGTTCAAACTCTTACATTAAGGTAAAAAAAACTTAAAACGTTTTCACTTGGCCAAAGGTCCCATTGATATGGTCTTTTAAAAAAAAAAACTGTTCAGTTCTGGCTGGTTTTTTTCCAATCCGCGCGTGCATTTCTTTGTATACTCCCTGTCGTCCGCCATTTTGTCGAGTATGTAACCTGGCCTGGCCGTCAGATGTCAACAGGTTAACAGATGTCAAATTTCGTATAAACGCTCAGTAAAGTTGTCTCCGGGGGGCGTGAGAGGGGGTAGAGTTGTCTCGTGTACTCGAGACCATATAAATGGGGCCTAAAACACAACTGTAATACAATTAAAAAAAAGTATCCTTATTTCAGTTTATTTTCCTAAATTTCCTATCAAGATTGAGAATTAATGGTTTTATTTTTAGTCCTCGTCATTAGAGAGGATCTGTTGCTAGAATTTTCTTACACCTCAGATATGGTAACTAACTCAAGCGGAGAAAGATTCCTAAGCCACAAACACTTACAGGTTTTTAAATTTATATTCCCACGACTGGTTTTTAGGTAGTTGATCAGAGGACAAGTTCTTTATGTTGTTGTTGTTCAGGAAACTGCAATGGTGAGAAGGAAACCATAAAAGTAAAAAAAACAAATGGGTTAATCTGATTTACTTTGTACTGTTATTGCAAAGCTGAAGATAACAAGACTTGAAACAAGATCAGACATGTTCCTGACCACTTTACTGAATAAGAGTTATAAGTGCTAGTGATAAGATGAGCCAGGTATTGAGGAGTAGACGATTAGAAGGCAGACTGTTTGATTTTTCTCCTAGCAGAAAGAGTCAATATGAAATCTACGCAAAATTAACAGAGGAGGTTTTAGCCAGCAAAGTAAGAGACGAAGAAAGGAGAAAGAAGTTCCCTATAAACCTTTTGGCAATCCTTTCTTTCTGGACGTTAAAATTGTCGTTCATGTCAACAGAAGAATTCCTTAACATAGGAGTTTTGATTATTATTATTTTTTATTGAATATCTGATGCAGACAATACCATCTGCGCGTCTAAATTCACTTTACTTCTTTCATAATTTCTACCATGTTCACTTCTGTTTTCAAATTGCTCTTTTGTCTTCTTAATTATTTGCCACTTTATATCCCGTATGCAACCAGGAATTTTGTGTACAGATTGCTAGTCAGGTAGAAGGACAGGTTACGGCGAGCAAAATTTTATGTTAACTAGAATAGTTTGCGTTAAAAAAAATAATTTCGTCCGTGATAGGTATCCAGAAATATTATAACATAGCTAGTAAATTTATAACATGGCTAGTAAATTTGTCTAATCAAATTCAATTGCGTGAGCGTGCTTCATATTCCTATTGTGCACGCTCAAGACGTCAGCAAACAAATCCCTCGGGAAAAAAAAATTTTCCATCGGGTTGAAAATGCTATAAAACAATTGGTTCCTACGTTAGCTATGCGTTCGAGTTATGAAGTACTTGGGAAGTTTGGAGAGCACTCAAGAAGCTAGAGTTGCTCTCGGCTACGCCTCGAGCAACTCTTACGCATCTTTCGTGCTCTCCAAACTTCCCGCGTGTTTCATATCTCGATGAACGCACGCTGACGTATGAATCAATTGTAAAATTTGGTGTGGCTTAGATAAGAGCGCCAAGTGTTTTGAAATCTTGGCGATTCAATTGAGAAACGATCGCCATTCAGGCATCCATCGGCTGTAAGACGACAAAATTAATTCGAGTAGAAAGGATCAACCCCACAAAATCATTAAGTGTGTCTGATCTCTCTATGGAAGGTAAAATGGAGGTTTTGGGTCTTTTTCTATCATTTTTGTCTCATCAATATACTCAAGTGGCTACATATTATACTTTTAGTTTGTTGTTTTTGTTGTTGTTGTATCTTACTTGCGACGTTTTAAGAACAAATGTTAAAAAAGAAATTGATCTCGATGATGTCGGTGAAGATTAAAAATCTAAACCTCGATCAATATCGATTTTAGCAAGAGATTATGATTATAATCTCTTGATTTTAGCCAATCATACCCTTCCGTTTGGCTATATACAGTCCTTCTGACACTTGGCCATATGATAAACAGTTATTTTCAGAAACATCATTTCACAAGATTCAGTCAAGGAGAGTAAAAGAAACAGTAGCCCTATATCAGTTGTAGCAAAAGTGCTCCACAGCTACTTACAGTTCTTCAAGCCGATAAATTTCATAGAAAGCTTTTGGGGGCAGCTGTTCCAGTTCATTATAGGACAAGTCACTAAAAAAGAGAAAATGAGGTGAACCCAGTGACGAGAAATCAGTGATATGTGTCTCGAAGCCTGAAATCAACTTTGGCAAATAAATATTCTTGGGCAGAAGAAACTTTGAAGTCGAATTTCAACTTGTAACAACACCCAACCCACTAGATCCTGTAATGCTGATAAACAACAAAGCCTGAGCAACAAAGTTCTCTTGATAGAAACCATGTAGCCTTCCTATCAATGCAAAATTATTTCGAAAATATTCATAGAGGAGAAGTCAATCTTCAAGACTAATGAGCGAACTTGTTATGAAGTTTACCAAAGCGTGGTCCTAAATTGATACAAAGAGCTAACATGACTAAATACTACCCAACGTAACACAAGTTTTCTGCAGGCTAATTTCTTTGACTGACTTAATTGTTATTGCCCCCAAAGTAGCAAAAAACGACCCGTTATTGCATTTGTTCACAATAACAGCAATGTCTATCGAAAGGAGAAGAATAGGTAAGTATGGTGGCATGTCGAAATGAAAGAACTGATCAAGCTCGCGCCCTTTCATTTCAGTTGGTATCCACTCGCTTCTTGTGACTGAAACAAAGGGTACAACAGGAATTGAAAGGAACATTGGTTAGAGCTGAAACTCTACATCTTTGACCAATTTTGTGCGTGACTTACTGAAATCAGGAAAATACTACTCCAGAACTTAAAAGTATTTGTTACTGGAATTTTGCAGGTGTTTCCAGCCCCACTAAAGGGGATGGGATTAATGACAGCTAGAAGAATTTGACTGATGTGAACATACACTTAGCTTTAATGCCTAAGCTCAACTTTGAAAAGAACTTAGATTATGAAATTTTATTTGCAACTGCGGGAACCACGCTGCCCACGAAAAGTAAAACGCAAGAAAGTGATGCTCAAAAACTAAGGAACAAAATAATGTCAAATAATTAAATTTGATAGGAGTAGATGCGTTACAATCATGTCTAATGAAGACATCAAGTGTGCTATAAGTAAAGACGCCCTGGCTACGAAATAAGTTACAATTGGGCCATATTGCTGATGTGTTATCTAATGACTGAAGTTTATTCAAAATAATAACAAAAAAAAAAACAGAGTTAAAATGTAAGAAAAAAGTTGCAATTTGTTACGACAAGCACACACACAAAAAAAGAAAAGAAACAAGCCTAGTGGACTGACTTATGGTGATTGCACTTTCTTCAATCATCCCATTTTCCCCACCGTTTTTCAAGGTTTTCTTTACATCAATCTTCAACATATTATCGCCACACATGATGTATCACATGTTTGAAAGGGAGTAGGTGAGCACAGGCAGCCACACTTCACTATGACTCGTCTCAAAAGTAACTTCTTTCCTTGATAAAAATATGAATGAGTCCCCTTCGTAAAAAACGTTGCCGAAATCCTTGTACTGTTATTATAGCCCAACAGTCCATTATTTTATTTTAGATTGAACTATATACAAGTCTATTTTTTATGGCATAAGCGTTCCAGCCTCTCCCAGCTTGAAATGTCATTCAACACACGTGATACTGCGCGCTTTATCATCCGTTCACTCCTGCACCTGAGAGTTAACTCTGGATTGCCTACAAGTCGAAGTAGCTTATTTGTATAAAGTTAGAACAATGTTATACATTTTGGGAATATTATATTTGGTCCGAATATTGCCGCTTGAATTACAAACCAAAGTCAACGGTTCCAGGTTCTCCTTGAACATTTTTTCAAAGAAATAAACTTCTGATGGCTGCACTACATGTCACATTGGATGTAATGATATATTCTGAAGACATTTCGTTGTCAAAGTGGTTTGTGGGAATTACCTAGTAATCAAATACAGTATGATGTAATAAAGTATCTTTCAGCCGACACTGGACAGTTTTTGACGCCTTTACCCACGAATCTCAACTGAGGCGCCGTTGCACATTACTTACATAAAGTCGCTCTCTTATTCGAATACTAAAGCACACTCTTCAAAACCTCGTAATCTCTGGTACAAAACTCATGCAAGAAACACCGTTCAGTCCTTCTCTTACAATGATTTAGGTTGTGTTTCTATTAGCCAATCTAAATCCTGATTTTCCGATCCACATAAAATTTTGTGCTTCAAGGACAAAACAAGTTTAAGACTACAATCAGGACGATCTCCCTCCGAACTTGGATCGCGTGGGTCGGTAGATCACTTTTGATCCCGATTACGTGGTGGACACCATAGCGATTAACACGGCGGTTAAAAAAAAAAAGTGAGCCATTTTCATTTTCAAGTCAGCCCAGGTTCTTGAACACTGCTGCACTCCTCCAGAAATCTTTAAGATTGTGGAAATTGAACTTGAATGTTAAGAATAAAACAAAGAAGTTGAAAATTCTCCCAGTTAAGAGGTAAACAGCATGTAATTTTTTCACACGGCGTAAGCATCCGCCCGAATTTGCAACATTTGTGTGAGTTTTCCAAAGCTTCTCAAGCATTATAAAAATGAGCAAGTCATCCATTTTCATGATGTTTTTCCTTATTTCTCTATTTTCGTTAACAAGTTCTTCCAGCAAGGCGTAAAAGGCTGAGGGTAATCTACAGAAACCGCCATCATGTTTTACTCTTGGTATTTAAAAGATCCAGCCTGTTTGCCGCATGGATCGATCTCTTTTCAGATTTTTTTTCCGACTGGCAAAAAAATCCAAACAATCCTGATAGTCTAAATCCAAATATGCTGCACATTGTTGATTGCCGACCTTATGACAGCCTAGGTGACGTGCCAGGTTATTCCGAATGTGAGTTGGGGCGGATTCCGGTGACCCCCTTTGAAAATAAGGATTTTCTGCCGATTTAGAGTTGCTACTGTCTGACATTTCTTCCAAAGACCTGAAGTAATTTTGATATTTGTAATTTTGTTATAGAAAACCTTCAAATGTCTGCCTAGATTTGGAATACGTGGTTAGTCTTTACGCGAATTCCCTTGCGGAATCAAAAAACGTAGTTGTGGTGGTAAACAGCCATTAACAATAATCATTTCCCTCTGTGCAGCCCTGTGTTCCACTGTGCCAAAGTCCTCTTAATCCCCAAGTTCATTCCAGATTTCTAAATGTTGTCTCTTAAGGCCAGGATGCTAATGCCCCGAGGCTTTTATTGTCAGTTTGATTACATTGTGTCATTCAAAGCGTTAGACAAGGCATATCATGAAAACAAAAAGGCTTGAGGTTGTTAACAAAAACAAACAAACGTAAAGAGCCAAGAGGGGGAGCAACGCCACCAGAGAACAAGCCGTAAGCACACCACGTTGGTCGGTTTTGGGCCAGGACGACGTTAGGGACGAACAGAGTCCGTAGCCAACAGTGTTAGCCTTCACGAAAAGTTTCCACTTGTTTATGCCACTTCTGTGGATGGTAGTATTTTGGATGACTTGAGCAAAGCGAAAATGTATCGCCTGGTATCAATGGAAAGTTTCTGAGGAGAAATTACATATGTATGCCCGTGCAACATGTGCTCCAGGTAAGCTCGTTGAAATTTTCGCACAACATGACAATGAGGAAGCTAACCACTTGAGATTACTAATTTATCGTGCAGGTGAATTCGAAGAGCAAAGTGGTTGTTCCAACAAAATCGTTCCAATCAATGCCTTATAAGACTTGTCATCTCAGCCGGGAATGCTAACGAACTTACCAGAGAGTTATTTGCAAAATCTGTGGCTTGCTCACCATGAACAAAGAGAGTTTGACTGAGGAGCAGTGTGAAAAATGGTTCCAGATTCGTTGGTGTAAAGGGTATTACAAAGGCTCGTGCCCAAGTTTGGCTTGGAGATTTAATGTGCCAAATAGTGGTGATGATGAAAAATGAGTGATTGTCATTTCATCAAGCACTCATGGATGAATTTTGTTGGGAACCTAAAGGCTCGTAATGCAGTTTAGAGCATTTAGGATGCCAGTAACACTTGCCACCATTATGAAAATTTACAAAAACACTGACTGAGAATGTCACCAAAAAAGATTTCCTGTGAGGGTGTTACATCTGAAGCTGGAGCTTTTAATAAACAGAAGACCAAGAGAAAGAAAAAGGCAAAGTAGACCAAGAAAATACTTTGTGTAATATGCATACATTGAAAAACAATATTTATTTGTTAATCCTTTGCCTTGTAACTATTGGCAAGGTGAGCCAAACTTACATATTCTGCAAGTGTCTCTATAGTAATTTGATATCATCTTTTCAATCCTTAAGTATCTTTTAAGAATGCTGTGCTGGAGGACTTAAAGGAAGGAGTGCACTCAATGAGTAGTCGCTGTGGTTCCTCCTCCTTTGGGTTTCTTCTATAAACCTGTTTGGCCTCTGAGGCATAACTGTTTTAGGTATGTGTACCATGTTAATGATGGCTGTGTTGAAGGTTTCCCAAATATCCTCTCTTCTGTTGATGTGCATCAAATATTGCTGGTGATCTCCATTCTGATTCACAGACATTTATTCAATGTCAATACCTTATGACTATCATTAATATTACTTTCTTTATTATTTAAAAGGAGAAGAGAAAATGTTTTGGATCATACCATGATGACTTGAGTGCTTTTAAGTCCCATCTGTTGTCTGAAGCAAGAAAGCAGGCTTGGGAAAAAAAAGTTGCCATTCTGGATCAGTGTAGGTTTCTTCCAAAACAACATCAGGTATTGTTAAGACCATCAAAATGACTGCCACCTACATGAATCTTGAAAAGCACTCAATTTCAAAGTTTTCTTTGACTTGTGGACTCCGTATTGTATATTGGGAGCTAAATTTAGCCAATGTAAATAAACTAACTGATTTAATGATTGACTATGACTTATGTTGCATTTTGTTGAATTGTGTTTAAATAGCTGAGTGGTTAATTTGCATCTTGCCTCTAAGTCAGCTTGCGTGTCAATTCCCTTTTATCCAAACAGTAAACCAAACAACACAACTAATTGTTATATTTACAGTTTTTTGGCAGCATTGTCCTGGCAATTATGGAAAAAAATCAAGGTAAATTATGCAAACCATTGTTTTTTCCCTTTCAAATCTAAAATAAATCTAATCATACATGAGTTAGAGGGCATGTTTTATATTGCTAACATAATGTAACAAAAAGGCAGAAAGCTTCTTTTTTGTAAGAATAATTGTATTCCATTAATTTTTTTCTGGCAGTGAATGTGCTTTATTCCTGTCATGAAGGATTTGATGAAATGGAGTAAAGTGGCCGGCAGTTTGTGATTTATTGATAAGCAATCCATGACTGGGGTAAAAATATTGTTCACAACTGATATTCAACTTTCACACATACTAACTTTAGTTAATGGCTTCTTTGTAATTCAATTAAAAATAAGAAGGTGTCCAATGAAGAAGAAGGTTTATTAAAAGTATTCAAAAATAGCACCCAAGTGGTGAAATACATGTGAATTTACAAGCATACTTCAAATATTTAAAAAATACGAAAATCTTACATTTGACTTCAAAATTAAGAGTCTAAAGGGACTGGGAATTACAAGAGTCAGTAGTTATATACCAATGAAAAAAACGCTTAGGTTTGCTTGACTACAAGGACTGGGCGTTAGACGCCATTGTTGGAAAGAAAGATTTTTTAAATCTTTCGGTCCGGCATTTAAAGAGTGATACATGGTTTTTGTTGCGCAACTCATAAACGTGGCAATCGGCGCGCTTTGGTGGAATAAGGTGGTACAGCCGTGACCCAGGCACACAGATACCGTCCCAAACTTTCTTGCAGAGTTCGTCTCTTCTCACATTTAAGCGAGTGGAGTTTGCAGCCACAATGGCGTCTTTGTAGCTCAGCGCCGGAAATAATATACGCAGAGCTCTTTTCTGAACTCTTTCGATCATGTCCTTGAGGTAAATTGGTAGGCTAGTAGACCAAGTGACGCAGGCGTATTCGAGGACCGATCGTACCAAGGCATAAAATATGTTAATAAGGTCTTCGGGTGGAATTCCGGACCGCTTGAGCACTCTTAAGATGTAAAGACGTTTTGAGGCTTTGGAGACAATCTCACGCACGTGCTCATTCCACCCAAGAGTGTCGCTGATAGTGACTCCAAGGACCTTGTGTGAGGAGACCCGTTCTAAGGGACGTCCATTGACGCACAAAGGGCCAAGATCTGGCCGTGTTTTAAGCGAACAAATCACAAGTTCCTTGCACTTCTTTGGGTTGAGGTTCATATTATTGCGCGACGACCACTGTGCAATGGCGTCAAGATCTTTCTGAAGGGACGATGTACCGCCTGATGGGATGACCTCGGATATTGTTAGGTCATCTACATATTTCCAGTGGCTCGATAGTAATGGAGTTTCAATCGCGAGATCGTTAATCATCAGGAGGAACAGGATGGGGCCAAGCTTAGTGCCCTGCGGGACTCCAGCGTGCACGGGCAACCAAGGGGATACAATGTTCTTAATCTTAACAGCTTGGCGACGGCCATAAAGAAAACTGCAAATCCAACGGATAATAAAACCACGGACCCCAAGGTGGATGAGTTTATTGACTAAGATAGTGTGGTCAATATGGTCAAAAGCCTTACTAAAATCCAGGAAGCAGGCCCTTAAGAACATACCTGGTTTGTCAATAGAGGACAACCAGTTGTGCATCATATCCAACAGGCAATAGATGGTTGAAGTTCCTTTGAGGCAGCCGAATTGGCTGAAATCGATGAGGTGCACAACATCCTCAATTAGCCATTCAACTACGAAATCCTCCAGGACTTTAGAGACGATTGCTGTTAGGGAGATAGGTCTTAAATCTTCCCTACCGGTTATGGGCGTAACCTTGGGTACCGGTGTGACATTAGAGTCTTTCCATGCAGTAGGGAAGGAGCCTGATGCAATAGAGGTGTTGAATATTCGCGTGATCGGCTCAGCGAGCTCAGCAGCATATTCTTTCCAAATACGAGTCGGAATCCCATCAGGCCCAGGGGCCTTAAAGGCGCTGATGGCAAGTAGCTTTTTGTAGACCCTTTGTGTCTCGATCACGGGCGGTTGAGGGGATGGTAAGTAGCAGGGCAGTGCACTTGTATCAAGTGGCTTAATGTCAGATATTACAGATACAAAAAACTCATTAAGGCGTGATGCGAGAGTAGCGCCAGAGATAATTCTGCCTTCCTCGTCAGTATAACTGAGTTCGTTAGGGCTGCTAGCCTTCCCTGCAAGCTTATTCACCATACTCCACCATTTCCTCGGGTCAGTGCTCTTGAGGTTATTAACTTTGTTTTTATAGAACTCGCATTTCCGGCGGGTGATAACCTCTCTGACCTTATTTCTAAGGCGACGCCATTTCTCCTCCGGGCCATTTAGATAGGCGCGTTGGCGCTCTAATATGAGAGCCTTAATCTCAGGTGACATCCAAGGCTTGTCCATTGGATGAATCTTCACGTATTTGGACGGAAAGTAGATATCGCTGGCTGATGAAAGATCCTTAGTAAATGAGTCAGTGAGAGAGTCAACTGATGGTGAGTCACCGTCTACTTCTAAATCACTGAACCAACGGTGTGAACACGCCCACCTCCCAAAAGCGCTTATTGCCGACTGAGGCAATAAGCGCAATGCAATGAGTTGTTGGAATAACAAACACAATGGCTGTCTTTACCAATTGGAAATTATGGTGGAGGCTTACATTTTGTATCTTAATATCAGTCTAAATAAAAAATAATGGTATTAAAGATGTTTTCACCCTAAGCAAATCCAAATAGAAACTTATTCAAATTTTGCACCAAACTATGAGTTATTTTTTTTTTAATTTAGTTCAAATAATAATAATAATAATAATAATAATAATAATAAATAAGATCTTTTGACAGGGAGCCCACGTCACAAAGTGTGGTTTTCAGTGAGGCCCTGCATAAATCTAACGTAAGGATAACAGAAAATATAAATATGGTTATCAAGAATAGGATAAAAGGGTATAATCGATAGAAGAGACTACATGTTTTTAACAAGACGTCTAAAAACTGAAAAATCGGAAATGTTCCTAATGCCGTCTGGGAGAGCGTTCCAGTCATCTACTGCATGACAAACAAACCGATGCTGACCCCATGTACGCTTTGATTGTGGTTTACAAATGTTGTTATTAAAACGAGTGTTATAATCATGTATATCTTTAAAATGATTAAAATTAAAATTCCAATCAATTAGTCCATTCAAGGACTTAAAAACCAAAAATAGACGATGAGATCTTCGCCTTTTTTCCAATGTATCCCAACCAAGTAGATCAAGAGCTTCTGTTGCTGATGAATGCTTTGGCATATCTAAAATTAATTTAGCTGCTTTATTCTGGAGTAATTGGATCTTGTTCATCCGAGTGGTGTTGGATTTATCCCCCCAAGTCACATCTGCATAATCAAGGATTGGCAGCACCATGGCTTTTACAAAGAGTTCCCTTGTATTTCTTGGCAGAAGATGTTTTATTCTCTGTAAAACGCCAAGCCTCTGAGACACTTTGGTCTTAATGTAATCCACATGATCAGTCCAAGACAGATTCTCATTGATAATTACGCCCAGATACTTGAACGAATTGACTCTGTCTAACTCCTTCTCCTTGATTGTTAATGTGAATTCTTCTAAGGTGTTAAGTTTCGTTGGACCACCAATGAGCATGAATTTAGACTTCGAGATATTTAGTGTAAGTTTATGCTCGTAGAGCCACTGAGCTAGCCTGTCTAGATCCTGATTCAACATGGTCTGTAGGTCACGGGCTGATTGAGAAGAGCAGTAGATAGCAGTGTCATCAGCGAATAGGGTGACCGTAGTGTTCCGAAGGACCTTGGGTAGATCGTTGATGTAAATGGCAAATAGTAATGGACCGAGAATAGATCCCTGAGGAACACCAACGGAAACCTTCCGCGCAGGAGAAGAGGCTTGACCAATCACAGTCTTCTGGTAACGAGAGGATAGGTAGGAATGGAACCACTCAAGATTCTTGCTGCGTAATCCTAGAGATTTGAGCTTCCCGAGTAAAATGACATGGTCAACGGTGTCGAAGGCCTTCTTCAGATCAATAAAAACTACACCATTTACTAAACCTTTATCCATATTACTTAGCACTTCATCGGTAAACTGCGTTAGAGCTAAAGCGGTAGATCTTGCACGTCTAAAGCCAAACTGGTTCACAGCAAGCAGATTGTTGGAGGCAAGGTAGCCGTAATGTTGAGAATGAACAGCTCTCTCAATTACTTTACTGACCGTGGGCAGGACAGAAATGGGACGATAGTTATCTTTATCGGACTTATCACCTTCTTTGAAAAGAGCAGTCACTTTCGCACATTTCCAAGATGATGGGAATTGACCCTTCTCAAAAGAGAGGTTTATGATATCCCGCAGAGGTGAAGCAAGTACATTTGCTGCATCACGGAGTAAACGTGCACTAATGCTGTCTAGTCCTACCGCTTTATTGGTTTTCATTAGGCGCAGCTGCTTTTCAACAAAGGCTGACGTCACATACTTGAGAGAGAACGATAAGGTAGGAACTGCATCGTACTGAGTCGGTTTTAAACCACGAAAGGCCTTTGCAAGGCTCTTGCCGATGCTTGAAAAGTGATTGTTTAGAGTTTCTGCAATGCCTTTGGGGTCAGTCTGCAATTTTCCATGACCAAAAACTGCATTAATTTCATTGTGGTTAGAGGGAAGTGTCTCTTTAATTGCTTTCCACATCTTGGAGCTGTCACCTTTAGCATCTTCTATCAGCCTACAATAATATTTCGATTTCAGCTTCTTTTCCTCGCTATTCGCACAGTTCCTCAATTTTCGGTACATTTGCCAGTGATACTGCGAGTTCTTACACTTCTGAGCCTGTTTCCAGTGGTAATCTCGATCACTCCGAATTTCGAGGAGTTTGTTCGTAACCCACGGTGTTTTTGTCCCCTTCACACGCTTTGATTTTATCGGAGCGTGGTCGTTTGCAATGCTATTGAAAAGACCTTCCCAGAGGAACACGGCATCATCAACATCATTAGCACTTTCGATTATGCCCCAAGGTAAGTTGCTGAGATCACGCAAGAATGAATACATAATTATATATATATTCTTCTCTTTGTTTAAGTTAAAAAATCAGAAAAAATTTGAGTCAATTAGTTTGAGAATTAGTGCTAAGTTTGAACTTGTTATTACTTTTGTATGCTGTATGTATATGTTCAGCAGGAAGTTACAATCAAACCAATGTATGTTTCTCTTGATTATTTAATAGGTCTTTTATTAATGAATTATATAATGA
Source organism: Pocillopora damicornis (assembly GCF_964200805.1). Classification (NCBI taxonomy): domain Eukaryota; kingdom Metazoa; phylum Cnidaria; class Anthozoa; order Scleractinia; family Pocilloporidae; genus Pocillopora; species Pocillopora damicornis. The sequence goes on from NC_142671.1 coordinate 28,032,723, forward strand.
TATTGACTTTAATGAGGCTGCAATTGGAAATTTTGTCCAACAGATGGTTACAAAGTTCAATGAGTAATATCAGTAAGCTGAAATATGCCCAGGGTATCTCAGTTTACTTCCTTTTGAGCTTCAGTCTCAAATCAACAACTTGCATCTACTTTGTTACCTCAAAAGCTACTGGTGCATGTATGCATACCTTTACCTCTCCAAACACAATAAGGATTTGAAGAAACAGAATTCTATTCCCCTTATGCATCTGGTGTTATTTAATAATCCTTTATAAATCATTGTGGCCTTTTTGTTCTGGGAACTGAGGCATCCTCATGAACATTATTGTGAATTCAACAAGAGTTTGATTTATGTGTAGTTGAAACCTTTATTGTGAAACCAGCTCAACTGTATGCCATTATTTGTTATGGAAAATGAATGATTAATAAAGAGTTAATCAATTTCATTGACCAGCAACAGTCTTGGTAGCCATTGATTCCTTTTATCATTTGTAACTGTTGACTTCCTTTCATTTGTAAGGGCTTCATGATGGAATTGTTTGTGCTGTTCTCAAAAGGTATTTCATAAATTAGGCTTTCCTCAAAGTGCCAGGGTGTAGCAGTCAAATAATGGAACAAAATTCTTAATCTAATCAACAAAAATCATGAACATGAGCACAGTGTTAGAATGCACGATGCTTTCTTTCCTTTTGTTAACTCATTTACTCCCTGAGTAATTGATATGTGACTTCTCCATACAATTTCAAACTGTTCACAGAAGCTCACAAGAAATGAAAATGCAACAGATGATAATTCCCAGCAGGAATACTGATATACCACCAAAATCAATGAATTAATAATGTGGTGAGGAGGTTATTTAAAAGTGTACATCATTATTAGTTTGTGAATGGGTTAACAAGGGGGTTCAGTTGTGATGAGACATAGACAGGAAAGAAAATACAGTATCACAATAATTTGCTTTGATGATCACTGCTGGGGTGTGTGTTAATCCATTCAAAATGTACGTGTATGTACCCTGTCAAGAAAGGCTCTCTTGACTCTGTACATATGTGTGGCTCCCAGCAGCCTCCACAGCTGTTCGTGGGTGATGTATATGGAATCCGTGAACAGATTGAAAAGATTGGTGTTGAGGTAGACACCATTTTAAAAGAAAAACTTTTGACCCTTCTCTTCATCGTCTGTTAAAGGATTACAACATTGTGACAGCTGGGCTGTCACAATGCCTCTCATTGAAACCGTTGAAAATTAGGGTAATTTACTACATTATCAACTGAGTTGATAACATAAATTAGCCACCAGAAAGAGTTTCAAAGCTGACGTTTCGTGAAAATTTAAAGGCATTGTAAATGAATAGCTAACAAGTGCGTAAAATTTTTAGAATTTCAGTAAGTATTAAATATAGGTAATAACCTCTTGTTTTGAGATGAATTGATTTAATAGACATATGGAGAAATTACCTTTCTTGGTATATGGATTGGTGAGTTTTATTAGCAAATATTTCGGTCACGACATCTAGCTGAAGAATGATTCATAAATTCTCTTCTCTCTCTATTCTCTCTCTCTCCTTCTCTTTCTCCCAGTTTTAAATAAATGGAAAACGCGATTCCACTAAGCCTCTACAACATTTATTCTTTAATATTGACGGAAACAATGAAAAAGCAATTTACCCCAGAGATTACTCTATTTTTTTTGGCTACGTTAGTTGCACAGCGTAGCAAGTATCTACTTGAAGGTACATGGCCCAAAAATTGTAAATCTTGCGATTGAAGCAGACTGCAAAAGTCCTTTTACTTTGCACAATTGCCTGACAACCCCGCGGCAATCTGAAATATTTTTGGTTCTTCCGCATGGCGAGTTTGGAATGAAATCCTGTTTTAAGGTATGTAGTAAACTTGATCTGAACTTCGAGATCCTTTATGGAAGTTGCGAATCTGAATTTGCCCCTAAATTTCTTCCTTAATAGTTTCGGACATTCTTTTCCTTGGGAAAACGTTGCGCTTTGTAATAGGAACTTCTTCCAACTTGTTTTGCTACATATTATGTTTGAACGCAGTTATTTTCAAAAATGTTATTCGTAGCAAATGCCCAACTTTCATAGCAAATACTCATTTTGGTTTTCACTCAAGAAACGTAATTTTGCCTAAATACCCTTAACTGATGCGGAGTTTTAACAGAGCGCCTCAACAATTGTTATTTTCCTCTTTTGCAATGTTGCATTTTTGTCTTATTCACAAATACCCTCTCTCCGTATTTGCTACAGTAGCAAATACCCACCCATAGGAACAAATACCCACCCTCCGAATTTGCTACCGTAGCAAATGCTAACCTACGTATTAGCTACTGTAGCAAATACTAACCTACGTAGCAAATACTTACCAGTGGGTATTTGCTGCAGTAGCAAATACCCACTTATCATAGCAAATACCCACATCAATCCAACTCCCTCTCTCTCTCTCTCTCTCTCTCTCTCTCTCTCTCTCTCTCTCTACTTTCCTATAAAAATTATGTGTTATTAAACGGGTTGACACGCAGCCTGAGGAAAGCTTCTCAAAGAGCAACTTAGACAGCAAAATCGTGAGGTACTTGTTCACAATTAGAATCGATCAAATTTACTACCTGAGTTCTCCAAAACAATTTGCTCGTTGTAAAACGCGTTTTTTTTCTAGTCTCTAAGACCTACTACTGAGTTAACCTTCGTTAAGTCTGCAATTAATTTACATTTGGACATTTCTGTAACGAATTGCAAAACAGAAACCGAAGGAATTCAATGGCATGAGTAAACGCAACATTAAAATTCCTTGTGTCTGATTGAATATAGTGCCTCGTTTGAGTTCAACTTTGTACACGCCATTGCAGCAAACAAACGAACAGACTCTCACAACTTCAAACACATATTTGAATTTACATGTAACGACTTTCTTCTTGGGTTAATCGCCGTAAAATCACCAAATGTGCTTGAAGAAAACATCGTCTAGATAGTCATGTTTCAAAGATTACTTGAAAGCCTTTTAAATTGCCTTTATCTCTACTCGCAAACGAAAATGTTTCAGTGAAGCCTCTCTCTTTAATTTGCATCACCTCTATCTTCTATACTATCCACTCACTGAAACATTTTTCAGTTAATGAAGGATCTTAATTACAGCCCTAAATCATTCGAGCTCTTTTATCAAGCATTTGGTTAAGTGTTTGAAAAAAACAAAAATCCTATTCACCAGTAGTTTGGTCCGTATTATGTATATTAAATCAATTAACGATTATATTTAAAAATATATATTGAGACGAGTTTTCCAAATAAACTAGACGAATTACCGAGTCACGTAATGACGTGATGATAAATGCGCCCCAAACCAAATTTATTACCCATAGCTTATAGAAGGCAACCATTACACAAAATAAATTGAAAACATTTAAATAACCAAACTGCATACTCGTAATATAATCTTATGCTGAAGAAGTGAGAATACTTTGAAAGGTTTTCGAGCCATCTTTTTTCACGCACTGTGTTTTTCATCAACACCATTAGTTTTTTTGAAGCGTAATATCGGGTAAGCAGTTTTGACAAGATTCTCAAATTGTAACTGAGCTCAGATAACGACTCCTCCAAGAGGCTAAAAAAACTACTGAAATCATGAGATAATGTGGAAAAAAGTCCTGGTTCACTTTTACTCGCCTGGTTGCCAAGTCGTTGCCTTCCCAACACTAGGTTGAGTTTCAGCTTCTAGTCCTCGTTTAGCGGGTCATGGGGTTTGTGAAGAAAGAAGGGGGTGTACAATTGGAAGGTGTTTTCTTGCTCGTCATGAACTCTTTTTTTTTATCCTCCGGTTATATATTTATCATTTGCAAGTCATGTAATTCCGCGGGAGATTGTTTTAGTCCCTCCCCTTAATCGCATGAATGTTACAGCAGTAAATAAAGATTTATGTTGTTTGGTGCTTACAGTCTTTGGAGGAATCTAGTCCCGTAGAAAACTCCCGAGGGTAAGTTCTTTAACTGGTTATTGGACAAGTCCCTGTCAACAAGACATCATTACATCAGATGGTTAGATTTTCACTGTTAGATGATGCTCAGAACTATGTGAGACTCTTACAGGAAGAAAGTCTTGTTTTATTGCGTTTTGAGCGCCCCCCTCGAATAAGCCCCGCCCCCTTCCCTTCCTGCGGCCCTAACTCCTTAATCCTCATTTTCTTAGATAGGAAGCAAACCTGTTTCTTAATAAGCGTTAATAGTTTCTTAATAATCGTCCCCCTTGATCAAGCGCCCTCCTTGTAATAAGCACCACTCCTATCAGCTGAAATTTTAAATAGGCGCCCGGGCAATTGTTGGAGAAAATGTGTTGAATAAAGTTGGTTGACAAAGTTTGACGAAAGCTTTTTTCTTAAAAATCAAGTGGGACTCGCGATGCAAATGGTTACGATAAAACTCTTTGATACAAATATCCTCAAGAATCCTCAGAATTTGTGTAGCTGCACGGACGATAAAAATAAAGCCATTAGCCATATCTTAAGCTTACCAAAGACTGAATAGTGAATATTTGGATAAACTGAAACTTTTCAGACATTGACATGTGCACTCCCTTGTATGTTTATCTATATAAAATTATACCCAACGTGAAAAACTGATTCTGATCGATCCTAGTGAGTTTATTATATCACCATAAATTACTCAAACAAGTTCACCATTATGGTGAAACATGTACAAGCAATCTGCGTCGGATAGACTTTTGTTTTTGGCATTTTGCTTTTGAAAATATCTTATCGTAAACTTAACTTCGACTTTTTGCATGGTAATGAGAATTAAAACGGCGATATCAGTGATGAAAAGTCTCAAAAAAGTAAGCGGAAAAAGGGTTTTTCGACCACGCTGAGGAACAAAGAAACCAACTTTTGGTTGGTATGAAGGAGAGAGCGACCCGGCATCAGTTCAACAAAATAATTTGTGAAATTTTCATCAATAAAATACGATGGGACACAAATGTACATATCATAGAATACCAAATATATAGAGAAACTCTGATAATTTCCAGCTTCCTTCACTTCATCTAAAAAAATCATTGCCAAAAACAAGATAGTGTCAGAAATTAACGCCCAGTGCGTTAAGCGTGAAAAAATGTGTCTCAGAAACGGGAAATAACATGAGATGATTGTGAAGAAAGCTGTCCTCTTCGGTGAATATGATGAGAGAAATATATGACAAAGAAAATGTTTTCACAACTTTTGGAAAAAAATCGTGGTAGGGCGCGCGGAGGTAATTTGAACTACACGTGCTTGCCTGGAACTAAGTGTTTAGACTATCACATATACCACATCTTGCTATGGACAGCTGAACAGGTCATATGAGTGAAATGTTCGTTATTTTTCTCGAAGGTTTATAGCCAGCTATGAAATTGCACGACAATGTTTACCATCGGCTCATGCCAGTGGTGAAATAGTAAGTAGAAGAGAGTTCCCCAAAGGTGTATAATCAAGATTTTGTTCTTTACATTTGGCCACATCAATTCTAGGTTTTTCAAAAGTATAAACGATTATCCTGGCAGCTTTTCACCGAACAACTTTTATTCATCTATTCATTTTTTTCCTTTTGCGATGTGCCAGAGGAGAAGGCAAAGGGCAAGTTCCTCGCGTGTGCTACTCGCGCTTGCCTGGAAAGTAGACACAAATCACTCTTTTGTATTACAGTCCACTCTTCCTCGAATTCAAGCGGCTTGATCTCCTCAATTTTTGTCCGGGTTATTCAAACAAACATAAACAGCCCGACTTCAAAACGTCTTGACTAATTACTCCTATTTAAATTGGCAGTACAGAATACACGCTACCTAAGAGAGACTGACGGCATGACCTGGCTCATCATCCAAAAATTAATCAGCCTTTCATAACACTAAGTCGTCCTCAAAGCAGCAAAGAGAGTCCTAAGGCTCACAACATTAGGTGATATTATTTCGCACGGAACCTCCAATGTTACTCTTTGTTAAAACTCTGGAGCCTTTCTCAGTGCTTTGGGAAGCCATTATATCATTATAAACGAACCAATCTCATCGCCTCCTTCTCTGTCCGATTCTGTTCTATTGTAAGACCAAGAGAAGATAGCTCTCTTGAATCAGCCCTAATCAGCCAGTGTAACTTTCTCCAACCACATTTTCATTTTAGGTTGAAACGACACCTTCATTCCCGGTATTAAGAACATTAGTTGTACTTATGCAGTGGTGATTCAGCTTCTAAGCCAGAACAAAGTATACGAACATGACTAGACTGGATATGCAAGAACCAATCACGATACGGGCAGAACAAAGCTCATCAGAACCAAAGTCTATGTCTCAATCCTTCCTGCTTCTTTTCCTTTTTCTTTTTCTCTCCTTTTAATGTATTATCTTCATAGCTTCAAGTTTTTTGCGGTATATATAAGATTATTCGGTTTCCGATTTCTAAACAGAATCTAAAATCGATACCATTACCACTTTGCTGATCGGTAACAGGCTGGGCCTCCGAAAACTAGTCTAATAGATGTGATGAAAAAGGCTTAAATGAGATTTATTGTTGCATGAGAGTGCATTTTGCGCGAATTCCAAAGAAAACGCGATATATCTGAGTAGTAAGGTAATTACAACCGTAACAAATACTCACTATGCTTATTTGCTGCGGTGGCAAATACCTACCTTTGCGTACAAATACCCTCTCTCCGTATTTGCTACTATAGCAAATACCCACCCATAGGAGCAGATATCCATCCTCCGAATTCGCTACCGTAGCAAATACTAACCTACGTATTTGTTACTGTAGCAAATACTAAACTACGTAGCAAATACTTACCAGTGGGTATTTGTAACGGTATCAAATACTCACTTATCGTAACAAATACCCACATCGATTGAACTCCCTTAGTCTCTCCCTCCCTCCTTCTCTCTCTCTGCTCTCCTATAAAAATTATGCGTTATTAGGCTGGTTGACACCCGGCCTGAAAACCATTTTTGATCTGATAAACCTTCTCAAAAAGCAACTGAGAAAGTAAAATTGTGAGGTACTTGTTCACAATTAGAATCGATCAAATTTACTATCTGAGTTCTCCAAAACAATCTGTTCGTTGGTAAAATGCGACTTTTATTTTAATATTCTATTTGGTGTTGAGGTAGACACTATTTAAAAAGTTACAGGGAAAGCTTTTGACCCCTCTCTTTATTGTCTGCATTGTGACAGGTGGGTTGTCAGCGATAGACATAACAGTAGAGTGCACATTAAGCTGACGCGTAAGATCAAATATTAGATTTCTCAGTGCGTGAGTGGGCGGTATTCTACAAATAGTGTGATCTGATTGGTACCGTGAGTGGACTGTATTCTCCCGTCCGGCCCGCTCACAGCGCGCGGTATCCAATCCGTTGCGTGTTGAGTCGCCTAGTGAGCATTGCAGCTTTTATAAGCAAATGTTTCGATCACAACATGTAGCCGATATATCGTTTATCAATTCTCTCTTCTCTCCCTCTCTTTCCCTCTCTCTCACTCTATCTCAAAGCACTTTGGATTCTTTTGTGGTAGCAAATTATGAGTTATTAAATGGGTTGTCACGGGGCCTAACAATCGTTTGTAATTTAATGATCCTTCTCAAGAAACAACTAAGAAAACGTAAAAACGTGAGGTACTTCTTCACAATTATAATAAATTAAATTTACTTTCTGAAATCGGCAAAACAGTTGGTTCGTTTTAAAACGCCAAGCAATGATTTGAGGTCCACGATCTGCTATAAATACACTTTCGTTGAGTCTTTGCAAGTCCGTTAGATTTTGGACATTTCTATTATAAATTTCACAACAGAAACCGAAGAAGTTCAATGACATGAGTAAACGTAGCATTAAATCCCCTTAAGTGTTTCATGTTACTTCAGTTTTTCGGTGGAAGAAAGACGAGATTTGCAAACGCCATTGCGGTAAACAAACGAACTCTTTACAACTTTAGAGGATAAGTTTGAATTTACTTAGACTTACTTTCTTTGTCACTTAAAACTGAACAGAAGTAAATCCACGTGGACTAATCGCCGATGGAAGTGACCATTACTTTCCTTATGATCACTGATTGTTTTTGTAGAAAACATCGTCATGATAGTCATGTTTCAAAGATTGCTTGGAAGCCCTTTAAATTTAACCTTTATTTCTTGACGCAAATAAAACTGTTTCGCTGAAGCCTCTCCCTTTGATTTGTATCACCTCTTCTTTCTATATTGTTTACTACTAGTTTTTCAGTTAATATCCGGGAAGATCTTGCCGTAATTGCAACCCTAAATTATTCGGGTGTTTAAACAAAAATTTAAAATATTCCCATATTCGAAGAAACCTGTTTATTGCCACATTATTATCTAGGACTTTGTAAGCTTCAACTACAGCTGAATCGCTACAGGTTATTAGTTTCTTAATAAGTGCCCCCTCGATTGAGGGCCCTCCTTCCAATAAGCGCCCTTCCGTTCATCCGAAATTTTGAATAAGCGCCCGGCCGATTATTCGAGGAAATGCGTTAAATAAAATTGGTCAATTAGGTTTGACGGAGGGGATTTTTATTGAAAATCAAGAGGGACTCGCAATGCATCAAGTCATGATAAAATTCTTTGATAGAAGTATTACATTTCCAAGTAATTCAAGACTTTTCTGAATTTGTGAATTAACACAGATCTTGATGTCATCGTGCAGGATGTGGACCAGCCGGCTTTCGTTTATCTCTCTTCCCCCTCCCCCTTCACCTACGACTGTGTTATATGGCTCCGCAAATAAGCATTTCGACCATCCAAAGCTTACCAAAGATTAAATTATAAATCTTTAGTTAAACTGAAACTTTTCGGACATTGTTTTATTTAGCTGTGTTCATTCTCTGGTGCGTGGGTTATTTTGTTAATCTATAGCTAATTATATACCCAACATGCAAACCTGATTCTGATTGGTCCTAGTGAGTTCAGTGTATCACCATAGCGCGACATATCCGCGCAGTCTGCATTTCAAAGTGACTTAAAAACGGCAAACAACATGAGGTGTTGGTACAAAAACTCTCTCGTTGTGACTTTGATGAGAGAAATAGAACAAAGAGAAAAATCTCCAAAGCCTTAAAAGAAAACTGCGGTAGTACCCAGGTAATTTGGAGTACCTGCTAGCCCGGAACCGAGTATTAAGATCGTCACAAATGCGACATCATGTGGCCACGAACACTCGAACAGGCTATATGAGGCAAATTCTTGTCATTTTTCTGGGACTTTTCATGGCATCTCAGAAATGCACCAATATTTGGCATCAGCAGTTTTTGCTAGTGGGGAAATAGTAAGCAGAAGAGTCGCCAAACCACTTTTAACCTTTCAACCGGATTCATTCCACAAAAAAGTTCACAACCAATCACTAAGGCTCCTTGATTACATGAGCTGAAACACTCGGCGTTTTCCGTCGCCATACATTAAAAAATCGCAATGAAGTTTACATCGACGGTCAAACGGCGGAAACTAAACCCTTCTGTGAAAACAGCCGGCGCATTGTTAACTGTCAAACGAGTTCAAGGTCTTTCATATCTCACTATTTTTACTGCTCGTCGTAAACAGTTCAGGAAATGAAGTAAATCTTTGGATCTGCGGACTGGAAAAGCCAGTCTTCATGTGTCCAAACATAATCACTGTGAAGTAATTCTTAGTTTTATAACTTTCGCCTAAACGCATACCCTGAAAATGTTAAATGGCTTCCTTCATGGTAAATTGTTGGAAAATATTCCTTCCTTTCTCTCTTTAGAATGGTTTCGGTGCCTAGCATATGGTAGAGTCAGTCACAGTGGGTTTAAATCAACTCGGGCCCTCATTGAATCAAGTGACACACGTCTTTGAGAAAGAGATTATAGACTCTTGCTTTGTAAAATTAAATTAAACCCTATACTTTCTAATTTTTAAAACCTTCCTTAGCCCTTAGCTAGTTTCCAACACTCAAGCAGTTATGACGGACAAATTCTAAGAATCAGCTAGTCTTTCCGCCGGATTGCTGACTTTAGCAAACAAGGGACTGCAACTAATATTTCGGTAAAAACGAGTCTCAACCAGCCACAATTTAAAAACAAATGTATTATGAATGACGATGGAGTTGCCGGCTTTTTGAATTCGCTAATGTATAATCTCAAATCGCTTCCATTCAAATGCGTAACTAGATTAATGACAGTCAGTAAAAATGTAAGAAACACTTGCACGAATATAAATGGCCTCCAAAACTTTGTTGGATGTTAAGAAGTCAAACTTTTAAAAGTTGGTCCAATCTTACAATGGATGTCACTGTCAGTTTATATTCGTACTGCACCCGAACTTATCTCTGAGATAGTGTTAAAGATGGGAAAGGAATTTAATTATAATTAATTTACTAGAGGTTATTCAAATCTAACTGAATTCATCATTTCGAATTCCTTCCTATTTGTGATTGTTTCTGATATACTCAATAAACGCTCGTTGTCGCACTCATTTACTTCATTTTGTTATTTTCCATATAAAGAAAAAAGTCAACTGAAAATAGATCACAAAACGCTAACTGATTCGATGTACTTAGAAATGTAACAGGATATTGAAAAGCGAAACAATATAAAAAGAATTCACGCACCGGCATTAGCGGCTTTAGTTCTCAGGAGAATATCCAAACACGTGCGTTTACTAACTCAACTAATCGTTTACTAATCAAGTTTGATATACTGTTATACGATAAACATAAAGACGTCACGGTAACACTATTAATGATCGGGCTGCCATCATATATTCGAGTAAGTTATAACATTCTGGTCGTCGATTCAAATTTACCCTGAAAAGTTCTTCGGATTCGTTTCAATTGATATCTAAATATAGTGAATAAGACCAAGAAATAGTCGAGGCCCCGTGTAGCAGTGTATTTGTTTCCTCAGGTTCTTTACTGGGTTCAAGTGATATTTTGTTTGAGCAACATATAAATCGCGATAACGTACTGTGCGCTGTTTGTCATATCGCTGAAACGATATTTTCGGAAAGATATCTCGGCGATTTATCGAAAGAAAGTTACTTTTGCGCCGCACTATAAATCACCTGAGTTGAGCATCTCTTATCGTTTACTGCCCTGAAGTAATTTTTGCCCTTTGGGCTTTTATCTCAGTTATTTTATGATGCCTTTTAATTTGCCCCTATCAAGGAGACTTCTTATTTAACTGCGGCACAAACCATGTTCAAGTTTTCCATGTAGTGCAACTTTTGTCTTTTCAATTGAAGTTCATTGAGCTAAGAGGCCTTTTCCACTATTTTATATAAAGTCTTTTAGTTTCCAAGTTATCGGACAAAAAATTATGTTCAGCTTTCGAGGCTGACGTCGTTCAAGAGAGATTTTTTAGGAACGATTTTAAAAGTGTAGCATAACGTTCTGAGGTCCCAAGATCACGCAAATAAAGAAAACGGATGTTGTGTTTATCATTTCTAGCGATCGTTAAATCCAGTCAATAGGATATCAAATGCATATTCTCTTTATCCAGTGTATGCTTACAACCAGCAATCGGTTCGGAAATTCTCCGTTCAATAAAGTTTGGCTTTAAAAACTTCAAAATTCCGTAAAAATCACCATTTTGATATGCTTTTTACACCTCAAACGAGAAGTACGATACATTTTTATCGATATCTCTCGATGAAACCTGAAATACGTGTCAGTTTTTTTCACATAACAAAGAGTCAGTTGCGAGCAAATTCTATATTCGGGATTCAACAATCCAGAACAACAACCAGGCTCTAACTTTTGCACACAGTTCGTTTGCATGCAGGAGAGAGACGTCCCACAATCATAAATTTCTCAAAATCTATTACAGAACACAGCTCATATCATATAGTAAGTCGAAAATATTTTAAAACAATTCACTTTTAGCCTTTCAATTTTTATCCTAGATTACTCAAGAATACCCCAGAAATGGAAATTCGGGGAAATTACAACCAGATACCACCTTCCATCCACTGGATCTTGTGATGCTGATAAATGACAAAGCCTGAGCAGAGGCTTCATTTGCTCTCTTGATAGAGATCATGTAGTTTCCACATCAATGATAAAGTTATTTCGAATATATTAATAGAAGAGTGGTGAGTCTTTAAGACCAATGAGCAAGCTTGTTATTAAGTTCAACAAACCTTGGTCCTAAATTAAATTAATACAAAGAGCGAACATAACTAAATCATACCCAACATAACACATCTTTTCTGCAGACTAATTTCTTTGACTGACTTGTAATTGCCCCCAAAGAAGCAAAAACGACCAGTTATTGCAATCGTTCGCAATAACAACAATGTTTATCGAAAGGATAAGAATAACTAAGTATGGTGACATGTCGAAATGAAAGAAATGATGAAGCTCGCGCCCTGTCATTTCAGTGCCTGATGCGAGGCCTTTTATCCTCGAATAAAAAAGGCGGCATGCACTAACTTCCTCTGTTTGAAGGGAACATTGGTTAGAGCTGAAACTCTACACCCTTGGTGAATTTTGTGCGTGGGCATGACTTACCGAAATCAGGAAAATTCTACTCCAAAATTTACAGGCATTTGTTACTGGATTTTTGCAGGTATTTTCAGCCCCATCAAAGGAGATGGAACTAATGACAAATAAAAGAATTTGACTGACGTAAACATATACTCAGCCATATAATGCCTTAGTTCAACTTTGAAAAGAACTTGGATCATGGAATTTTATTTATAAATGCGGGAACCAAACTGCTCACGAAAAGTGAAACGCAAGAAAGTGATGCTCAAAAACTGAGGAACAAAAGAATTGTGAAATAATCAATTTTGACAAAAGTAGATGCATTACTAAGTGTACAACAAAAGAAGGACGCCCTGGCTATGAGATATGTCAGGATTGGGTCATATCGCTGATGTGATATCTAATGACAGAAGCTAATTCAAAATTTAAAAAAAATACGGTGAGCTGAATAAAAGAAGAATGTTGCAATTCGAAAAGAAAAGCAAACAAAAAAAAGGGACAGGCTTGGTTGAATGACTTATGATGATTGCACTTTCTTCAATCATCCCATTTTTCTCACCGTTTTCCAAGGTTTTCTTTACATCAATCTTCAACATATCGCCACACATGATGTATCACATTTTTGAAAGGGAGTAGGTAAGCACAGATAGCCTCACTTCACTATGACTCGTTGCAAAAGTAAATCTCTCCCTCACAAAAATATGAATGAGTACCTTCATCAAAAAGGTTGCAGAAATGCTTGTACTGTCATTAAAGTCCAACAGTCCCTTTTTGTTTATTAAAGATTGAACTATACACAAGTCAACTTTTTATGGCATAAGCGTTCCAGCCTCTCCAAACTTGGAAGGTCATTCAACACACGTGGCATGATTGCGCGCTTCACCATCCGTTCACTCCTGCACAAAGAGTTGACACTGGATCGCCTACAAGTCTCAGTAAATTATTTGGTATAAAGTCAGAACAATGTTATCTTTCATCCGACACTGAGCTATTTTTAACGCTTTAACCTACGAATCTCAGCTCAGACGCTGCACACTACAGAAAGAAAGTCCCTCTCTAATTCGAATGCTAAAGCACACAGTTCAAAACCTCGTGGTCTTTAGAGCACAATTCATGTGCCAAACACTGTTCAGTTCTCCCCTCAAAATGATTTAGGTTGCGTTCCTATTGGCCAATCTTAATCCTGATTTTGCGATCTACATACAATTTTCTAGTTCGTTAAGGACAAAACCAATCTGAGATTGCAATCTGAACGAAATACCTTCGAACTTGGATCGCTCAGATTAGTATCCCGTGGTTTCATGGGGTTTGGGGCAAAAAAATTTCCAGTTAGGCCTTGTCGAGCAACATTTCTAATTTTAATTAACCAGTTTTAGTTTTTTTTTTACTCTTATTATTATTATTATTATTTTATAAACGATTTTTTTTTCATTTTTTCAAAATTTTTCTTTTTCGATCCGTGATCCAATTCCCACCTATCACGTTTTCATGATAGGTGGGGTGACCCGACTAGGCGGGTTGCCCGGTCTGCCAGGTAGGGTAACCCTGTCAGCCGGGGTGACAATTTGCCATGTAAATTTGTCAAGGTGGGGTAACCCGCCTAGCCGGGGTCGCGTTCATGGCAAAAAGCTCAAAAGCGAAACATGTATGTTTTAAAACTTTGTACATTTCCTAGCGGTCTCACGGCAGAAATCACCAGAAACCGCAACGGACACACAAGGAGTGTAAAATGTTCACATTTCGGAATATTTAGCATTTTAAATCGAACATATTTGGTTTCCCAAACTATTCCGTATAAAGTATTAAGTCAACGGTTCTTCGCGAAACCAAACACCGCCTAACACAACGCGTGACGCTTTCATGAATAAAGACACATGTGTCCGAGAATTAATCTTTCGTCTTTTTCAAGATATGAGCTTGGGACACCTCTCCTCAAACTTCTTAATTGCAAGCGCAAAAAAAACCTCAAGAAACCTCACCCCAGCACCCCGGGGTTGTAAGAGTGCATGTAAACGTGTTTTATTTTTCGACCACGGCTGGGCGGGTTACCTCACCTACCTGGGGTCCCCCGCCTCCGTGTAAACAGGCCTTAAGGGCGGATCCGGATGACAAAAAGCGATGGGCATAACAGTAGAGTGCACATTAAGCTAGAGATCAAATATCAATTATTTTTACTCTGTGCGTGAGCGGGCGGTGTTCTATAAATCTTGCGATCTGATTGGTACCGAGAGTGGGAGTACTCTTCCATCCGGCCCGCTCACAGCGGGTGGTATTTTGAGTCACTAAGTACGCCTAACAGCAGTTATAATAAAATATTTCGGCCAAAACATTTTGCCGATGAACAATACATCAATTCTCTCCCCTCTCTCACTCTTTCTCAAATCATTTTAGATTCTTTTAAAAAATTGGTTTCGAAATGAATTTTCGTGGTAGCTAATTGTGAGTTATTAAACGGTTGACACGCGGCCTAAAAACCGTTTGTAATTCAATAATCCTTCGCAAAAAGCAATTTGGAAAATAAAAACGTGAGGTACTCTTTCACAGTTATAATCAATCAAATTTACTATCTGAAATCGTCAAAATGGTTTGTTCGTTTTAAAATGCCAAGCGATGTTTTGAGTTTTGATTTGCACACGACGTTTCAGCAAACAAACGAACAGACTCCCACAACCTCAAAACATACTTTGGAATTTGCATACACTGACTATCTTTGTCACCTAAAACTGAACAGAGGATTCATCGCTGACGGAAGTGACTAATACTTTCCTTACTTTCCTCCTGGAATAAGAGCCAACTCTTTTTCACAAAAATGGAGCGTTATTTTTCAGTCAAATCTAACCATCGGGATTCAGCAATCCAGAACAACGATCAGACTCTAACCTTTTTCCCACACTTCGTACTGCGAGCGTATATAGTGCACACTTTCTCTCCAGAGGGCATGTAGAAAAGAGACATCTCACGATCATAAATTTCTCAACATTCAGGCCTGCTGCATGAGTTTAACTTTTTAGATTTTAAATTTACTTGAAGTTCGATCTCCAGAAAGTTTTTTTTCCTTTGCAGCCGCTAACCTTTGGTCTCATTGTCTATTGTCTATCCAATACCAATCCGCAGGAAAGTCTTATATGAATATAAATCTACTTGTGAGAACACTGTTTCACAGATGCAGTTTGGAAGTTGCTTACTCCGATCTAGTAATGGGCTCCCGTCTGTTTATAAAAGTTCCATTACAATAACTGATTGGAGAGGTCTACTGGGCTGGCATACTGAGCAAGAAGAGGGAGAGTGTAGTTGGGGACTATGTAGTAATCATAAAACTCGGTTCATGACAAGCGCTTGAAACAGAGATATGAAAGACCTTTAAACCGTTTGACGGTTAATTTTAGGGTTCGTCACACCCATTCAGGGAGGCTGGCGCTATTTAGCCCTGCCCGACCCCATCGCGTGACGAGAATCTTCGACTCTATGCCACGGTAGACAAGCGAACTTGTGAATCCCGTATTAAATCTGTTCAATCAAAGAAAGTTTTGTGATGTTTCGTCGCATTTGCAAACGGGGCCCTGTGTTTGGAAATTGGAAAATTTAAACATTTTTGGCCAAAAAATAAATTTTTTAAGAATAAAGCTCCCGTTATCTATCTACATTTGAAAAACATAGTCTATTTTTACATAAATTCTCTAATGGAATCAAAAAACGCATTTGTTTGTTCCAATGTACCGTGGTCCCGCGCATCCCAGAGTTCAGTCCAGATTCTAGACTCTTGTCTTTTGAGGCCAGGATGCTAATATTACCATGCGTGTGTAATAATTTTCTTTCAAAGCGGAATGGTCTCTGCTGAAGTTACAAGGGAAGCACTCAAATTTGCAGAAAGGTATTTCATGGAAGAGAAATAGGCTTGAGATTTTTAACAAGATAGAAGCTAAAAAGGGCGAGCAACGCCACCAGAGAACGCAATACGTTGGTCGGTGTAGGACTAAGATGATGTGATGATGGGGACGAAGTGATTCCATCGCTTACAGTGTCGGCTTTTTCGCGAGAACTGAAAACTTGTGTAGTTCATGCAACTTCTTTGGATATAATTATGCTGGATGTCCTGGGAAAAGCTGAAAAATATCGCCTCGGTGTCATGTCATCTGGAACACAATTTCTGCAGTTTCTGAGGAGACGTCATGTTTGATTAACATATGTCTCAGGTAAATTCTTAAATTTTCGCACAATATTTTATTAAGTAACTAACCAACTGAGATTTAATCGCTTAAATGATAGATAACTCCCTTAAATTTACCGTGCAGTGAATTTGAAGTATCGAAGAGCACAGTTATTAGAATCAAATCGCGACAATCGATGCCTATTTGGACTTGTTATCTCGACTGGGAATGGCAACTAACTCCACCCGACAGCTATTTGCAAAACCTGTGGCTTGTTTACTATGAATAAAGAGAGTTTGAGCGAGGAGCAGTGTGTAAAAAGGTTCCAGATTCATCAATATTTTTGGAGTATTACGAAGTTAAAGGCTCCTACTTAAGTACGGAGATTTAATGTGCCAAATGGCTGTGGTGCTGGAATGAGTGGTTGTCATTTCATTAGGTACATGAACACAAAGATGAATTCTGATTAAATTCAACTGCTCATTTAAGTTCAGTTTAGAGCATGTAGGATGCTTGTGACGCTTGATACTATTATGGAAATCTACAAAACGCTGACCAAGAATGTCACCAAAAAAGATCCTTGTGAGGGTGTCAATAATATTTCTCACTCAACATATTGTGCAGCTAGGGAGTGGAGTTTTGACTTGCTGAACTTTTCTTTTCTGAAATACTTTTGTTACCATGATAACATCAAAAGTCAAAACCCAATTTTGGTCCAACCAGGGGGAAATTTTTTTAATTTCATCTAGGATGTTGTGTGTGCATTCTTCCAAACTTATTGCATGGTAAGAAAATGTTGGTTTCTTCCCCACCTAGAAAATCAATTGTTGTTAACATCATCAAAACGACAGTAATCTATCTTTTAAAACCATTCAATTTCAAAGTTTTCATTGACTTTTGGCCTTGGTGTGTCTGAGAGCTACATGTAACTTTAGCCAAGGTACATGTAAATAAACTAGCTTATTTTATGACTGAGTAAGACTCGTGTTCCATTTTATTGAATTGTGTGTATATAGCTGAGTGCCTAGGATGCATCTTGTCTCTAAGCTAGCTTTTGTGTCAATTCCCTTTCATCCAAACAAACAGTTAACACTACTTATCGTTACAATTTGCAGCTTTTTGCCTGAATTTTCTTTACAGTTTTTGGAGAAATTCAACTCAAAATGCCAACCACTGTTTTTCTGTCCTGTAACTCTAAAATAAATCCAATTATACATGATTCAGAGGACATTTTGATATTACATAACAATATTACTAAATGGCAGAAAGCTTTTTGTTTTGTGAAAACGACTGTATTCCTTTAATTTTTTTTCTGACAGGGAATGTTCTTAAATATTCCTGTCTTGAAGTAATTTTATAAAATGGAGTACAGTTGACAGTTTGTGATTTATGGTTGATAAGCAATCAAAAACTTTAACACAAGTTAAAGTAGATATCAAGAAATTTAACAAAGGAAAAATAGTTAGTTGATATTGCTCTCATTTTTTGGTGTTAATTTGAAGTTAACTAGATCTCAAAAAGGTCAACGTTACAAAAGTTCCTGGTTTACCATATATTCCGGCAAGGGTTTTTTACACAATTTCTTGAGAGATTACAATCATTAATACCATCAAATTCAACATTAGCATGACAGCAATGACTGAATTAAATTCCAGGTTTGTTTTTAAAACAAAAAGAAGTGAGACCTGTGAAAAGCTATTTTTACGCTCTTCGCTTTTGCGCCACCGCACAAATTACAGGGGTGTTCCATAAATTCCCTTTGAGACTCACAATATAAGAAAGTTGTCTTCGAAAGACAATATCAAACATTGTTTACACAAATGGTTTCTTGCTTGGTATTATCTTTGTTGCTTACGTTTTAGATATTAGAAGTGGCTTCGAAAAGCGTAGCGAAGCGAAAAAGTTGAGTCAGAATACGAAACAACGCTCCTTTGCAGTAGTACTCTACACCACTAAAACACATTTATCCCTTGGGGTCTTTTTTTCGGGGTTGAAAAGATTCAATTATCCTTTTCAACTGTAAGGTATTCAATGATTTTCTAAATGAGTGTTTAAATTACAGAGGCAACCAACCTATGTTCAATCGACGAGTGAGGGAAGGGAGGGATAGGTCAGTCGCGCGCTGGCATCGCCGGTCTTTCAAGGCAACAAAGCTACGATAATCCATTTTTCCGTGCTTCATGAAAACAACCACTCCTATATATTGTATGTGTACTTTTTTCTTTTTTAATACAAAACCTATAGCTTGTAATAACGATGATAAAAGAATATATAAAGAAGCCTACGTGAAACGCGGGAACGGGAAACGAAATTAAAGCTGGGATTGAAACCAATCTGCCGTCGTTGGCCGGTGATAAAACCCGAATAACGACCGAATACTGCGAATAGTCGCGAATAGTGACGAGCAATGACAAATAGTCGCGAGTAGTGACGAATAGTGACGAATAGTGATGACTAGTGAAAATAAATGAATTAATAATGAGATGAAAATTGAACTAGCCGTTTCTAACAGAGAGTGAAATGCTGTGAGCCTAGAACAACGAAAGCCCCATATGAGCTGATAAGGCAACCGTACCGGCGCACGATGCTTTCTAGCTGATGAATTCATACTTGTGCGTAGATCATAATACTTGGATCATGCATTATCAACGTATTTTAAAAAATTTCAAGGTGTGATTCCTACGAAGACTTCGATAAGCTTCTCCTGTCAAAAACATCAAAATTCATTTGGAGCACAGGCATCCCAAGCTATCGATCTGTGGTATTAAGTTACAATAAAAAAAAAAGATAATCCTTTATTCACAATGATCTCTAAAAATATTTACAAAAATTATAAAATCCTTAAAATAATCGAAAAATACATTAAAATGTCTAATAAAAATTTACTTCTTGAACTTAAAAAAGGAGAAGATAATAAAACAATCATAACAATAATAATGGCAAAGTAAAGAATTTTCAAAGTCCTGCTTGACCCTTCTCTATTTCTAGATCCCTGTCCTTAACATCTAAGTTTCTCCTTCTCGGGATTCTCGATCCCCATAGGCATAGGAGCGCGCTCCGCAAAATTGCAAAAGACACTTTCGCCCTGACCCATGAAATTGTTGTGGCGTAGCTCTCTTGCTTTTTTGGGGATAATAGCTCGGCTAATCTTGAGTGGTATCTCAGGCATTCGTCAGCCATCCCTCCTGTCGTTGTAAATACCAATGGGGTGAATGTGCCTTGCTCTATTTCTGCGACGCGAGAGTTGTATTTTCGCTTCTTTTCATTTTCATGAATCCTGAATTTGCTTGGGGCTAAGATCTTTATACGAGTCCGCATTGGGATGACACACCCTTATATCGAAAAAAGCGGCCCTCTGTCGCTCCCAGAAACCCCTACAGTGGACATCAAGGCGTGCATTAGGGGCTTGGTTAGCCCCTCTGTAAAGCTCTTCGCCTGTGATAGGTTGCAATGCCGGTTCAACTTGCACATCATAACAGACCATGTCGAGCAGCTCGGCCTGTAGATCGCGAATTTCATTGTGGCGCTGAATAACTAGGCCTCCACGCTTGCAGATCATCGCATGATCTACTGTAAACATGCTACCACAAACGTACACTGACGGCTGATCGGGTATCGGCCAATCATATCGGAAGCCTCACGGCATCACGAAATTCCCGCTTGTTGAGATCAAAATCCATGTCTTTGAGAGGAATAACTGTAAGCCAGTTGGATGCGCCTTTTTCACAGGCCAGGTCCACGGCTCTGTGTGTCTTGTCTGGCAACCTCGCCTTCACCTCCTCAAGCTCTTCTTTTAGCCCATCATCCTTTTCTTTCCGGGTGGCGTATACCAGACGTTGTACCTCGGCTTCATCTGGGGTCTCATGGGATTGCGCCTCTATCTCGCTTACAAGTGGAGCACTTACTCTAATAGAGGCTGAGTACTCTGCATCCGCACTATCAGATGGATTTATGAGCCCAAGACCACCCATACGCACCGGCAATGCTACTAGATCGCGCTCTACCTCAGAACAGTTACGTCCTATGAGCGATGGTATAAGCACATCCGAGATTGCACGCTCTAAGGGCTGCAGTAGGGTCTCGATATCCGGCGATGTTCTCATAAAATACGTCCACCGATGTCTAAGCCCAAATGTGAATGCTGCATAACTAGCTTGTGGCTGAGATCTTGCAAACTCCGCCAACCTCGTCACTTCTCCCACCCAATCTTCTACCTTGCCACCCACATAATGCTCAAGATAGGACCGTGAGCCCAGCGCAGCGCCCAGGTGTTTACGCCCCTCGGTGGTGATGTTAATACCAGTCCCTGCGAACATTTCCTTTGCGCGACCTTCCTTTTCCGGCTTAACAACAAGCCAACACTTCTTGGGATTGGGATAATATCCAAGGGGCGAACCAGCCTGCCTCAACTTAAGTTACAATAAACGAATCAATTTTAAGACACACACAACGAACATTTTCTTTAGTAGGAGAACCAAAATTAGGCGAACTCTGCAAAACACGACTCCATTTTTCTTCAAACTCCGTCAGATATCTTATTATCTTGGGCTGAATTAATTCGGCCTGTAGACGAGCTTCGATTCCAACTCCGTCAGATATCAAAATACATAACAACTTATCGAGGACAGTAACTTTAGTTCATAAAGATACCAATTTACTACATAAAAAATTACCGTCGGATATGTTTTCAAGTTCCCCCGCAGCGGATAAAGAATACTTGATAAATATAAGACACTTTACATTGTAATGTGTGGCAGAGATTCTGACACTGCTGTTGAACTATATCTGTCAGTATGTGCCTCAGCCATTTACTTGAACTAATTTCAATTCACCAAAAAATTTATCGATATCATACTTATCATCTTGGCCTGAATTAATTCGGCCCGCAGACGATTTGAACAGTAACACGCAAATTAACTCGTAAAGGAACATTGCCTTTTCCGAAAACTTTCACTCGCATTTCGTGACCTTCATTTGCACTTCGAGAAATTTAATCCCCTTGATGACAGCCGTGAATAACAATGAATTGCACAGGAATCCCAATGAAGGTCAACAATGAAAAACATAAGACTTGATTGATATGTTTTTCAACGCCTTGACCTCGGACACCAAGAAAATGTCACGCTATTGTCACACAAGCTACTAGAGAAGAAAGCCATGCAAAGCGCACAGTGTATGTATAACAAAGCTCATTCGCAGTAGGTTAGGCACGAGTGTGCACTCTATGGAGTGTCTTGTTTTGTATAATAAACGGCCTAATCAGGTCACTAGAAGACTGCAGTTGGTAACGCGACATGACATATAGGGGCGCTTGACAAATGGGGGAACTTGATTTAGTCGCTTACCGAAAACTTGACAATCGATGTATATATCAATATTCGCTACTATTCGTTACTATTCGCGACTATTCGCAGTATTCGGTGATTATTCGGGTTTTATCACCAGCCGCCGTCGTTGGCTACGCAAGGCGACCTTACTGTATTGATTTCCTTATCGAACACGGTGCTAACTGCAAAAGATTTTTCGGAATTCTGGATTTAACGATGGGGTGCCTAACTATATTATGTCATGACGTAAATGACGATGTTACAATTTTCACATAGTTAAGCCTGGTCTTTCCGTGCGGA